>NC_139898.1:32228572-32433572 GCF_905171665.1 Trachurus trachurus
TTTTGAAGAAAACTACATAAATTTAAGCAAACAAATTATCTTTTGTTGAGATAAAAAAAATATCTTATATAACTTATATAATATCTTATATATAGATAACTTATAAATTAACTTACAGATAACTTCAAATTTAGATTTTTTTTGAACACTTAAAATTTAGCAGTCTCAACTCATTATTTTTGTTTCAGATAAGTTTAATTACCTTTCAAATGCATCAGAACTCAACATTTTGAGTTGTAGCTACTTATAAAGACTCTCAAACATGATAAGTTATGGCAACTAAAACAACAAATACCACAGAATCTGTATTTTCTCTCCGTCAGTTATTTATTGATCAGTAGAAAAAAACAATGACTCATATTTTTACACTGTCATCATCATTTTTACATCCATCTGGTGACGTCGGCGTCAGTGCGTCGCTGACGTCGTCGAACATCATCATCAACACGCGGTGAAACATGACGCCACAACGCGTGGTGTGACATCACCTGCTCCACCTGCAGCTCAGGTAACAGTCTCAGTTCATCGTCACGGCGACGTCACGGTGACGTCAGTCGTAGAGAACTTCCTTCCTCCGCCTATCGCTGCTGCTCCGGTCCGGTTCAGTACGGTCTGGCTCGGTCCGGTCCGCTCTCTAACCCCGCCCCCCTGGCCAACTCAAGCGACCAATCGGGGAGCAGGAAAGCCGAAAGATCCGGCTCGATCCGGTTCGGTTTCCGTATCTTTACTCAAACGCCGGTTCTCCTCATCAGCACGAGGACGGCGGTTTGGACTGGTTCCTCTCTCTCACCGCTCCGCAGCGGCTCGACTCGGCTCGACTCGGCTCGGTTCGGCTCAGCCGTCCTGCAGCTGCAGACTGGGAACCCACTGGTTCTGGTAGCGACTCTCCTCGCAGAAGCCGCTGACGTCCTGCAGGGCCGGGCTCTGCAGCGGCTCCACGGGCGGGTTCTGTAGAAACGGGACAAGAGGAGAAACAGGTCAGACAACCGGACTCAGGTGACTCACACAGGGCCGTACAGAGGAGAACGGTGGTGATAACTCTAGGGGCCCAGCGCCCAGTGGGGCCCCACGAAAACCCCCAGTAGTCTAATGTTTGTATGACTGATTTGTTCTGCATAAGATCCTGACTAATACTCATAGTAATGCTGCATTAGCATCAAAACAAAGTAGGCTAAATAAAATATGATAATGCATAGGTAGTCTACACTGCAAAAACTGAAAATCTTACCAAGAATATTTGTCTTACTTCTAGTCAAAACAAATCTAAATCTAATTATACCTAAAATAAGACTCATCACATAAAAAAGTTGCTTGTTTTCAACACTTTTTTTTACTTCTTTCAAGCAGATTTTCACTTGAAATAAGTAGAAAAATCTGATAGTGGAGCAAGATTTTCTTTCTTATTACAGGCACAAAAAACTTGCTTTCATTTTTCTACTCATTTCATTTGAAAATGTGTTTGAAACAAGTGAAAATGATCTGAAAACAAGTACATTTTTAGGTGACGAGTCTTATTTTAAGTGGAAAGAGATTAGTTTTGACTAGAAATGAGACATTTTGACAAGAAATAAGACAAATATTCTTGGAAAGATTTTGAGTTTTTGCAGTGTAAGAAAAAAAAACTGGGGGTAGGGGCCCATTAAGGGGGCCCAGAATTCCTAGCAACGCCCCTGGTGACGCAGCGACGCCAAAGTCAGTCAGTGGACTCACCGTGACAAGGAGACAGTGCAGGTCCCGGGGCTCGGAACCGGTACCGGTGCCGGTGCCATCTTCCGCCGCATTGTCCTCGTCCTCCAGCAGCTGCGCGAGCCGCCTCATGCCGGACAGGCGCAGGATGTTGATGTCGTTGTCGCAGCAGAAAGCCTGCAGCAGCGTGAAGTGGATCTGCAGCGCGATGTCGCCCGCGTCCTCCTCGTCGGCGGCGAGCACGCACAGAACCACGCTGTCCGGGTCACTGTGGAGGAGCGGAGAGGAGCAGAGCTAACGTCAGAGTCACGTCATCACGTCACACATCAGCTGGTAGCAGCAGAAACAGCAGAAACAGAAACGGCAGAAACAGCAGAGGAGGAGTACTTACACAGTCATGAGCTTGGCGGACTCGTACACTCCCACGGTCAGACAGTTCTGACGCTGCGCCGCGGCCAGCAGCTCCTCCAGGGCCCGGCCCACCTCCTGCCTGCACGCACACAGAGAGAGAGAAACACCAGGTTACACACCGAAACCAGCAGCAGAACAAGAATAACGCACGATCTATTATCAGAATCTGTTCTTTAAGACAGCTTTCTAATGTTACTATCCACACCACTGACTCTGTTCTTCATTTAACCATCAGTAATGAGCTCTTTTTATTCATACTGAACCATAAAAAGATGCTTTAATGTTGAAACATGCACAATAAACTTACATAGATGCATGTTTTGTTTGTTTTTTTGGTCTCAGTTTTTGCTTTTTAATCTCACTGGTTGTGTTACAACCTGTGGAACTTCTTGCATTTGACATTGAATAATGAATTATGTGACATAGTTTGAGAAGTTTAAGTCGTTGCTATTCGTAGAAGACAAAATGAGGGAACGTTGTGTCATAATTTAAGAGCTCTAACTTAGTCTATACCATGAACACTCTGCAAGTTACAGCAGCTGAGAGGAAAACACATACATCGGAGCCTTGTGCATGTGCAGCCTGGTGCGTAATGACGCATGATCCACGGTCGGTCAGACACTCACCTCTTATCGGTGCCGGTTCCGATGACTTCCTCCAGAGTCATGCTGAAGTCCGACAGGTAATCCAAAAGCTCCAGGGTAGTAATCACAGTGGTAAAAAGCAAAAAGCAATCGCCAATAATCACCAATGATCAGGGATAATAATCAATCACAGAGTGTCCAGTAGTAGCGGTGTAAAGTCCGGTGAGTAAAGCGGTAGATCCAGCTCGGTGAGTATCGGTAGAGAGAAAAGCTCCGTGTCCGCTTCAACTCTCCGCTGCTCCGGCTCTTATACAGCCTGGTGCCGAGGGGCGGGGCCAAGCGCAGACAGCAGCGCTCTGATTGGTCCGCCGCTGTCAATAGATTCCCCCACGGACTGCGCGCTGATTGGCTGAGAGAGCTGCAGCGTCTGGAGATCCCACGTGGGTGGTGGTTTCGGAGAATCCCCCGCTCTCCCTCCCTCCTTTCTCCTTCCTTCTCCTCCTCTCAGTTCAGTTTGTTTACTGGAGTTTTTACTCTTGAATTCAGGAATCCTCCCAGTTCTCAAGTAAAGACACTGCACGCACGCACACACGCACGCACACACACACACACACACACACACACACACACACACACACACACACACTATATATATATAGTTATAGCCTAATACAACGTAGGCTAATAACATGTTGCTTTATCATGTGGTGCTACAATTGATAGATAGATAGATAGATAGATAGATAGATAGATAGATAGATAGATAGATAGATAGATAGATAGATAGATAGATAGATAGATAGATAGATAGATAGATAGATAGATAGATGGATCGATGCATGGATAGATAGATAGATAGATAGATAGATAGATAGATAGATAGATAGATAGATAGATAGATAGATGGATGGATGGATGGATGGATGGATGGATGGATGGATGGATGGATGGATGGATGGATGGATGGATGGATGGATGGATAGATAGATAGATAGATAGATAGATAGATAGATAGATAGATAGATAGATAGATAGATAGATAGATAGATAGATAGATAGATACTATCCCAAAGAAAATTCATCTGTTAGGTGTGTTTTTAACTTTTTATGCAATGACAATAAACCCATCTATCTATCTATCTATCTATCTATCTATCTATCTATCTATCTATCTATCTATCTATCTATCTATCTATCTATCTATCTATCTATCTATCTATCTATCTATCTATCTATCTATCTATCTATCTATCAATCACACACTACTGTATATAATATATATAGTTAATATTGTGTCTCTGTCTCGTGCAGCATCACAGAGTCCGGTGACCTTAGAGGAGGTCTCGCGCCCCCGGCTGTCTGGTCTGGCCCCCGGGTCACGCGCAGCGGGTTAGTGGTGTAATGATGGTGGAGAGGTGGCGGCTCGTGCAACACATGAGGGAAAAAAATGCGGTGCAACAGACACGAGGAGAAACTCACGAGACCTTCAGTGTGTGTGTGTGTGTGTGTGTGTGTGTGTGTGTGTGTGGCTGCTGCAACATTGCAACATGAAAGACTCATCCTGCTCGTGCACGCGCCGTGTGTTCGTGTTCATTTCATCGTGTCACGCGCGCTTCGTGCTGCTCATCCTTGGTTCTGCAGAGACTCACAGACCAGGACCGTGACGCCCCCCCGCGGCCACCATGCGACACTGCAGCTGAAACCACCAGGTGGACATGTCGGGGCAGGCGCCAGGAACCGGGTGTGTGTGTGTGTGTGTGTGTGTGTGTGTGTGTGTGTGTGTGTGTGTGTGTGTGTGTGTGTGTGTGTGTGTGTGTGTGTGTGTGTGTGTGTGTGTGTGTGTGTGTGTGTGTGTGTGTTTGGGGGGGTCTGGTCTCGGTGTAGAGATAGAGGGGTTTCCCCGGGACGGTTTCAGGGACCATCAGGGGTTTGAAACAGGTTTCACGAGTCATTTAGTGGTTTCTCTTTCACTCTCTCTCTCTCTCTTACACAGCCCAAACGGATCATCATCATCATCATCATCATCATCATCATCATCATCATCATCTCTTGAAATAATTTGACTCATAACTACAAAATTATGTCTCTTTCTCATGAAAGAAAATGAAATGCATTTTTTGTTTTAGGCTACTGTCCTTTTTTTTTTTTTTTTTTTTAGAAACTTTATTAAGTCAGCATGGTGCAATACAATTCAATACATCAACAGAACATCGCCAGTTGGTTTCAATACAGACAATACAATGCAGAGACAAGCTTTCATACAAAAACATTGTAAAGTGTACATAAATTCAAAGTTTTTATAGCTTTCATGTTGATGGATTTTTTAATAGACTTAATGTATTGTTTGGCTTCATTTTCAAAAATAAGAAAAAGTGTTTTTTGATTAGTGTAACGACATTTATGAATGTGCCATTTGGCTAATTGTATAATAAGATTGATGATATATTATTGTTTTTCTTTAGAAGATGGATTGTCAGTGAAGCCAAACAATACATGTTCAAAGCACAGGGAAGAAAGAGGTTCAATCGAAAAACAAATCAGGTTACAAATATCTTCCCATAATTTAGTTGAGAAAGGGCAAGACCAAAATAAATGAGAAACATCTTCAGGGTGTCCTACACAGAAAGAGCAGTTTAAATCTATATATTTTTGCTACACTGTCCTTTTTACCATGACTGTAGACTCAAGCTCTTTCTTAAAATGACCCCGGACTGTCCTGATTTGTTTCTGTGTCCGATGACTGTAGACTAGCATACCTGTTTAGTGAAAAAGTGTTTTATTTAGCTTAGTATGTGTTGAATGCTTATACCAAAAGCGCATGGGCGGCCGCGCTTTATGTTTGATTGTGGATTGTGCTTTCTGATGACTGTAGATCCCGGATTAGTGTCTTTTTTTTATTGTTCTTTATTTCTTTTGGTGTGTCTTGTAAGCCCATGAGGGCTGGGCACCTCTTTGGTGTATGATGACACCGTGAAAATAAAAAACTAAACTAACTAACTCTCTCTTTTTGTTTTTTTTATTTTCCAATCCAATCCTTTTTATTTAGGCTATAAAGCACAATTTTAAATAAACACAAAGGTTTTCAAAGTGCTGAACAGTAAAATAAACCATATAACATATTAAAAGGTAAAATACTACAATAAAACATAATGAATAAATAAATAGACTGTCCACCACAGATAAAATCAACAACCTGTGAAAAGCCAAAGAAAAGACGTTTGTTTTATATTGTTTTATATTTCTATATTTGCATATTTTTATTTTACTTTGTATGCTACAATGCTACTGTAACAACCAAATTTCCCATGTGTGTGATTAATTATTATTAAACAGTCTTATGTCAGCTTCATCTTCTTCCTCATCTAATTACTGTAATAAAAACCTGCATCGGGATGGTTGCAACAGCATCACTTTCACCAATATGGGAAAACATTAGAGTCATGTGATCACTATCATGTGAACCCACTCACTCCTTGACCTTACATGTGAATGTGCGCGGCTGTGTGAAGAAGTGTGAACGTTTTACAGCCAAAAAAAATTTAATTTTTGGGCTAATCTTTTGGACCAAGTCTATATTTTGATGAGTATCGATAGTGTTGGAGTTTGAACTAGGTAACTTGGATAAGAAGGAAGAGCATGTTCTCAGGTAAAATGTGAGTAATTTCATTGAAATATGATTGACAGGGGGTGTGGACGGTTGCAACATCTTTTATCTTTGTTGTTTTATTAAGTGTCACCATCTTTCCTGGAGTTTTACATGAACTATATGAACTGTTTCTGACTTCCTGCTGAACGTTTCCATTCATACATGTTCACCACTCAATTCATCAGTATTATCAGAATATGTTCTTTAAAATAAAGCTCTTGTCTGTCACTGACTGTTCTTCCATTTAACCACATGCACAATAAACTTACACAGATGCTTTTTTTTGGGTTTGGTCTCAGTTTTTAGTTTTTAATCTCACTGGTCTTTTACATCTAGGAGCTGAGTCTGTGGCGCCACCTGCTGGTCACATGACCTCAGTGCTGATGATCTCTTTATTTTAGTTCATTTATATCAAACTAATATATTAAATTCATCATATTTCATCAATATTAAACTTGGTTTCATGCAGCTTTCACTCATTCTTTGTTGTGTTCAAGTGCTCTGTTGAATATAATCAATTCACTGGCTCATTGATTTATTTATAATCATATTTCCCAAAGTGACCACAGATTATGGATCACAACCGGACTGAGAGCAGACTCCATGTTGTCTGTGTCATGGGATCAGTTGTTCTAGTCAAAACAAATCTCATTATACTTAAAATAAGACTGATCACATCAAAAAGTAGCTTGTTTTTGGACACTTTTTACTTATTTCAAGCATATATTAACTTGAAATCATCTGATAGTGGAGCAAGTTTTTCTTTCTTATTACAAAAAACAAAAAAAACTGCTTTCACTGGCCGATTTTTCTACTTATCTCAAGTGAAAATGATCTAAAATCATGTTAATTTTTAGGTGATGAGTCTTATTTCAAGTGGAAAGAGTTTAGTTTTGACTAGAAATGAGACATTTTGACAAGAAATAAGACAAATATTCTTGGAAAGATTTTGAGTTGTTGCAGTGTAAATCTGTTTGCACACAAAACAGACAAATTATAAAGTTAAAGTTTAATTTTAAAAGGGAATAAAATGAGTCTGTTCTTTACATCTTAACACATTTAAAATGAATCCAGTTTTAATATCTGAACATTAAACTTTCACTTTTTGTTTTCTTTATATTGGAAATTTCAAAATAAAACCTCATTCTGCAGTTGGGGGGTTTGTTAAAGCTGAAAAACCTGAATTTCCTTTGATTTTATTTAATCCACACGAGTCGTTTAATGAACTTTTCTTAACTCGTCTTTTCACACATCATTATTAATATTGATTACTGATGATTACATAGATGATCATGGCTCTTTAGCAGCCAATCACGTGCCGTTGTTAATGGGGCAGTGACATCATCACGTGACCTGTGGCGGCTGTGATGTCATTAATCAGTGATGTCGCTGATGAAGTGTCGACGGTTTATTGATGACTGATCATGAGGATTACTGGTGGTCGTTGATTTATTAAAGGAACAGAAACTGCAGCTGGTTAATGGACGTGATTCACATCTTTAAGGTTTTTTCAGCAGCAGATTAAAGTTTTATCACATCGTCGACTTCAAAGGTTTTAACGACTTCACTGGAAAAAGTTTAGTTAAATGAAATAAATGAGAAACATTGAAGTAAACTCAGAGTTTAAAGGGTGAAGTTTGCTGTCTTGTTTTTTCCTTTCTTCCTTCTTTTTTCACTTTGTTGCTTGTTTATTGTGTTTTTTCCTCTTTTCTGCTTCTTTCCCTCTTTTCTCTTCCTGTTGTTTGATTTGTTTTGGTGATTTTTATATTAAAGGGGAGGATTTTATGTTCTTTTCCTCTCCTGTACAGTTATTTGCCTTTTGTATTATGAAATATAGCTAGTGTTTTTTTTGTTTTTTTTTATCATTGTGCATATAAATGAATACATGGATGAATAAAATAGTCTTATATTCAAACAATGCAGATGTTATAAATGAATAAGTCAAAGTTTTAAGCAGCCACACAATTAGGCTACTGTAAGTTAATAAAGACATTTTCAGGTGTAAGATTGAATGTAATAATCGGTCGAAGAGGTTTTAATGTTTATAATTAAAGTCAAAGTTGCTTTTCAGGAATAAAACTTTAGTTTAACCGGTTTGAATAAATAAAATTAAAGTAAAGTTGAATAAAAAGTTTAACAGGTTTAAGTTGATTCAAGTTTAAAATGTAATGTTAATTCAAACTCAACCTTAAACTTAACCAACAAACTGAATCCACACACTGATGGCACCTCTGACTTTACAATCCACACATCAGTGTGTGTGTGTGTGTGTGTGTGTGGTGAGTCTGCAGTCTTTCCTGCAGCTCCGTTTGCTCTGCAGCTTCATTAACAGTTGTGATGTCGTTTACATCTTCATCAGCTCCTCCCTCACTTTGTTTAACAGCAGCTCACACCGGCCGCGGTGATGAAGGATCAGACCGGTAAAGAAACGTGTTTCTAATTAATTTCCTTGTGCTAATTAATCACTTGATGAACGAATCAACTCATCTCAGGCTCAGGCGGCTTCACACCTGGACCGTTGAGCTCCTGCTGCTCCGGTCGGTGACTGAATGAGTCAATGAAGTGACATGATGTAATGGAAACGACCTCTGACCCAGGTCTGTCAGTTTAAAATGGTCACAGGCCACAGTCACCACGGCGACAGTGATGAACACTTTGATGTCATAGTGAAGTTGACCTTTGACTTTTCAGATGTTGCCACCTCATCCTCTTATTCTATTGGATATTAGTGTTGAATTGAGTCTTGAAAAATTATATCTTAAGCTTATTTTAACTTCACTTAAAGCAGAAGTAAGTGATATATTTGTGTTAATATAAGTCTTAAATAGTTATATCTTCCGACAGCAATCACTTACATAGAGTGTTTGGACTGAAACACGGGTCTGTCAGTCACTCTGCTCTGCTCTGAGCCGAAGAGAAAACATTTATCGTATCCTACAGTTTTTATCCAATGAGGAGAGAGAACGGCATGCAGGGCTGTGTGTGCAGCCAAGGGACGCCGTGAATGTGGAGACGTAGGGACGAGGACTGTTATGGTGCGTTCAAGGAAACTCGTGTTTTTCCGACCTGTGAAGTGGTACCAGTTCGATCTGGTACGATTTCACGGGTCGGAAGTTACGAGTGGCCGTTATAGTGACTTTCACCGGTAAAACAGGTCGGAAAAACACGAGTGGGTTGCCTGGAACGCTATAAAGTCGTAAGTTGTGACTTGAAGCTGTAATTTATGATTTCAAAAGCCTGCCTGGAACGCAGCATTAGCCAAAACGACCGGATCACTCACTTCTGCTTTAATTTATCTTATACTAATTTAATTTTACTTATTTTAACTTAACTTGTGCCAAAAACACATAATTATGAGTTAAATGAACTAAAATCCCAATGGCAGAGGTAGAAGAATCAGATTAAATACCGTATATAATTATTAGTAATAAATACTCAAAGATCACTGGGTAAATACATTTAAATGTATTTTGCTTTTCAAAAAGCAGAAACCCAGGTGGTCTAACAGCGTTATAAAATAACGGTGCTACTTTTTTCAGTAACGTGTAATCAAAAAAAGTTACTGTTTTCCCCGTTATAACGGTGTTACCGTTACTGACAATCAAATCAAATTAAAGAAGTCCCATCACAAAATAATAATACAATTGTCAAAGTGTAGTACGTTGTAGGCCTATAGCCCAGTGATTCTCAAACTTTTTTACATCAAGGACCCCTGAATTGACACAAATTAGACCACGGACCCCCACTGGACGCCAACACCAGAATTTGCTCTGAGACTGAAGGATGTTACTTTTTTAGTGTACATTCAAATTCAAAATTAGAGCCAATAGCGTGAAGAATTTCTGGAAAAAAAAACTGATAGAATTTCTCCAAAGATGTTTAAACATTTCTAGAAAAAAGTGGTAAGATTTCAAAAAAAGAAAAAAAAAGAAAAAAGAAAAGTTGAACATTTTTCTCAAAAAGTTTTTCAAAATTTCTAGGATGAAACTGGTAGAATTTCTCAAAAGAAAAGGTAAAAAAAAAAAAAAATTCTAGGAAACGTAAATAAATAAATAAATAAAAAAATAGGGGGAAAAAAATCTAGAAAAAAGTAGTAAATATTTTAAGAAAAAGTTGGGGACCCCCTTGAACCCTCTCAAGGACCCCTGGGGGTCCCCGGACCACACTTTTTTCAGTCCATCAACAGTGCAGATAATATTTGAGAATAATAATGGAGTAATTCAGTTACTTTTTGGGGACAGTAACTGGTAACTATAACTACTTACGTTTTTAAAAGTAAAATGCCCACTGGTCTCTACTGAAGGAATGGAGGAAAAACCATAAAGAGCTTTTATTTTGAAAGATCCCTCCCAGCCTCACCGGAAGTTGTCTCTTGATATCAGAAGACACGCGAAGCTTGATTCGAGAGAGTCACGTGACTGTCGGTGACCGTTATGGCGGTTAAATGTTTTACCTGTCAGGTGTTTTATCTGTGTAACCTGTAACGGAAGGACGGCGGCCATGACAGAACCGGTGGAGAGCGGAGCAGTGGACGGAGCTGTGGAGCCGGTACGTTACGTTACGTTACGTTACGGTTAACGTTAACGGTGCTGCTGTTTGTGTTAACGGAAGAAAACGGGGGAAAAAAAGAAAAAACACGAGAGAAAGTGGACACACGTCTGTTAGCTTAGCTTTAGCTTCACCGAGCCACACACATGTAAAGCTAACGGACGATTTAACGTCGCCGAGGGGAGCTAACGGCTAACTAACGGTAGCTTTAGCTTTAGCTTTAGCTTGTTGGTGGCTAACTGAACTGAACTCTCTCTCCCCCCGGCGGCAGGTGGAGGTGTCCGGACCGGAAACCTCCGAAAAACGGGAGACCTCCCTGGAGGAAACGTTTGATAGCGCCTTGGATATTTCACAGGTGAGTTTCTGAACCGTCGTTATTGTTCACGCATTGCTCCATGAATTAATTTTCCCGGGCTCAGTGGATGTTGTTTTTGTTTAGCTGCTAACTGAACTGAACTGAACTGATGTCCAGCTGCTTGTTCTTTGGTTGTTACGTCACTGAGCTCGCTCACATTACAACGACAGAATAGTGACGTCAACGTTCCAAATGTGGGAACCGAAAATATAAAAGCTGCAAACTATTGATTATGTATTTGTTGTACAATCAATCAGCCATGAGTGACTTTTAATTAATCACAACACAGCGGCTTTTCCCGGTGCGTCAGATTGCGTCACCATGAGCTCACGTCTGTTTTACATGGGATAATGCTGCATTCGTGACAAATCGGACAACTTCCTCCTACTTGGAAAGTGTGCAATTGAATAGAATAACTTTATTAATCCCCAAAGGGAAATTCATGTCGGAGGAAAAAAAATCGATCAATTGTATGACTTGACAAAACAATCTGCAGCAGAACCACTCTGTCAATGGTAAAATGTGGATTAAAATGCATTTTACATTTTAAAAATGATTCTGAATGATCTTTTTCACTGTTTTAAAATGCGTCTATGTGATTGATTTTGTGCCCTTTGTAATGTTTTAATGCATTTCTAAGAACTCAGACTGCAAAGTTTGTCCTGGTCTGCCATGTTTTCAACTGGGAAATACCAAGTTATCTTGAACGCAGCATAAGAACTGAACATCAGAGCTTCATTCAGGTCAGCTTGTATCAGTGTTTAGCTGCTAACTGAACTGGTGTGTGTGTGTCTGTGTGTGTGTGTGCAGGATGTACAGGATGTGGAGGCAGGAAAGACACCAGACGGAGCGACGGAGAAGCCACCTGCACCTGCGACCTCCACCACTGAGCCGAAGGTAACGACTCTCAGTCAGGGCAAACTGAACCAGGACCAGTGACCCGGTTCTTTGGTTTAGATCGTGGGTCCATCTTAACCCTCTGAGGTCACCTGGAGCGCTGCCGTCAACTTCACTCGAGTGCGGTTTTGAAACTCTCTCCCAGTTTGTTTATTTGGCTGCGATGGACCGTCTAAAACCGGAGATATAGAGGGATTATGAGTCTACGCCACTGACGTTGTACTGCACATGTCGCCTGCAGAAAGAGAGCAGCGAGAGCCCCGATCACGTCTTATTAGTTGTTTATTGTTTTGACTTTTTCATTCATTTGCAAGTGAAGAAATGTCGCTATGCATTTACGTCGACACGGAGCAGAAAGAACGAAACCAGACGACATTCAGTTTCACCGTTTACATGATAAAATTTTTACTTTCTTTCGGTTTAAGAAAAGGTTTAATTCCACCTCTCTGGAACCAAATGAAATTTCATTCAGTTTATTCTAGTTGAGCTGTTTATATGGAGCATTTTCATTTAGTTTGGACTCTAAACTGATTCTCTAATTGGAACATTTGACTCCGTGTATAAACGTAACGACTGATGAAAAGACCAGAGACGTCCGATGTGGAAAAGGAGGTTATTTTTTATTTTTTCATTTCGGATTTGATGATTTCTTTGTGTTTTTGGGGCCTCATGTGTTAATAAAGTAGGTTAACGTGAAAAAATAGTTATCAGATCATATAGATGAAGATTTTTCAACATTATTATTTAAAGGGATAGTTCAACATTTTGGCAAATTGGCCCATTGCCATAATCCCTATAGTCATAGCAGTAGGTTCGTTACCTTTATTTGTCGGTGCAAGCTATTTTTAGAACGGCGGAGCAGAGCCGTGAGCTGCTCAGAGCTACGCTATGGAGGCTAAGGGAATTTCTTGGTTTTCCTCATCAAACTCATCAAATACACAACCCAACAACTCCAAAAGGCTGTCATGGACAAGTTATGAGCTGCACATTCACCACGCTATGAAATTATTATGGAACGTTACGAGACGGAGTTGTTTTAGAGGTAAATTCATGCAAAACCGCTGATGCGCGCTGCCTTCAGGGACAGTTTTTCATCAAGCAGACTCTGTATTTACCCTGTATCTACCTCGAAAACGGCCCCGTTTCGTAACGTTCCGTTATTATGTCATAGTGTGGTGAATGTGCAGGTCACAACTTGTCCACGAAAGCGTTTTGGAGTTTTGGGATTTTGTATTTGATGAGTGTGATGAGGGAAACCAAGAAATCTCATGAGCCTCCGTAGCGTAGCTCTGAGCAGCTCACGGCTCTGCTCCGCCGTTCTAAAAATAGCTTGCACCGACAATTAAAGGTAACGAACCTACTGCTATGACTATAGGGATTATAGCAATGGGCCAATTTGCCAAAATGTTGAACTATCCCTTTAACAACTAATAGATTAATCGTTGAAATAATCGACAGATTAATCGATAATGAAAATAATTGTTAGCTGCAGCCCTAAAACAAACAATAAACAACCTGGTTTGAAATGGGGCTGAGTCTTAGGCCCAATCCCATTTCACCCCTTGGCCCTACCACTTACCCCTACCCCTCCGTTTTGCGCGTTCACGTGTAGGGGTAGGGGTGTCCCAATCCCCGTTAGGACAGAGGGGTAGGGGGAAGTGGTAGGGCTACATACCCCTCCAAACGGAGATTTTTCAGAGGCACACTCCAAACGGAGGGGTATGAAAAGTTTCCCAGAATGGATCTTGCGGCAGCCGGCAGCGGTGGCTGTAAAACGAAAAGCTGTTTTATTTCTCACTGTAGCGCGGTTATTACGTCACTTTATTAAGTTTTAATATTTTTTCTTGCGAGAAAGTAACTATTTAGGTCCCAAATGTGCGGTTAGTTTACCCAAATGACGGCGGGTTAGAAGTTTGCTCCGACGTTTTTTCGGAGAAGTGAAGCTCCAGGAGGAGCGGCTCCTCACAGAGACAGCAGCCGGTCTGCAGCGCTGCTCCGCCGGCCAAATTACGTCCTCGTCCCGGTCCCGCCGGGAGAGAAGGCGGTCGTTAATTAACTTATCCGCGGGTTTTTAGAGGTTTACCACCAGCATGTTAAATTATTTTCAGCATTTAAATGTTGGTCTCATTGATGAAATCTGACAATTGTGGCAGTAGCACTAGTTTATTTGGATGAAAAGTTATGCTTCATGTACCAGTCAGAGGAGCAGGCAGCGCTGCCTCTGGGCTCTGTGTACAGAAATCACCACATTTACATCAGTAAATAAATGTTTTACAATGAACCGATCAGTCTGCATTAACAGGGTTCCCGCGGGGTCTTAAAAAGTCTTAAAAGCATTGAATTTCAAATTTGAAAATAATACCTTAAAAAGTCTTGAAAAAGTCTTGAATTTTTATATTTGGGTCTTAAAAATTGTGCTGTTTGTAACTTCTCTCTATTTTTAAGTTTTTATTTGTCAATCGCGAATATTTAATAAAAAATAATGTAAATACAGAGAGGCGGAACTAATCATTTCGACCGCACCGCAATCAGGAGGGTATAAATAATCTGAACACAAGCTCAGAGGTTAAAGTAATCCGTCGCCACGACGGATTTCCGTCAATGAGAAAAAATGAGGGGAGGAAAAAAAAAGGCTACACGTGTTTTTGTTGTGGTTTACTAATGCTGCTCTCAACCAATAAAACTAGCCAGGACCGTTGTATTAACCTAGTGGTTAATATAATACATCCATGTTCTCAACAGGGAGGTAGGGGGCGGCGCGAGCACAGGAGGGGAGGGTGGAGGTCGGCTCCCGGTCGGTAATTTCTCCCGCTAATCAGTGAAGTAAAAAAGTAAGAGTGCGGGGGATATTTTTCGCACTATCTGGCAACCCTGGCCTGCCTGCACGTATGAGCCCGGTGACGTGACTGTCACTCGCTGGAGGCAGATACCGGTACGTAGTAGCGCTGGGTCTCCTGCAGCTGTTGACGTCGGCACCGGCACGAGCGGACCTGTTGGTCATATGTTGGTCCGAGCGGACGTGGCGGCGCGCATTCGGTTTCGTTTTTTTTTTTTTTTTTTTACCGTGCATGTCCGCGGTGCACCGCTGCACGGACAAATAGCAGAGGAAACGGCCCTTGAATGGCTGGTCCAGACCCCAGACCCCTAGATTAATGCCTTGAGATTTGTTTTTGCTCCCCACTAGACCTCTGAGTTCAGTTTAAGTTTCATACACTCCAGCCATTCTTGCCTTGTTGCCTTACAATGATAGGGGAACCTTAGTCAGTAGGCCTACTCAATGTTTTTTTTTTCTATCTGAAACAGAGTACACCAGAACCACAGAGTACACCAGAATGTTCTTCTCAGAGTACACCAGAATGCTTCATTTATGTGTTAAAATCAGAAATGTTTTTTCTGGGGGGGAATGCCCCCAGACCCCCCTACAGGGATTTGGTGACTCACCTTTTTGACCACTTCAGAGCTTGTAGGCAGTGTGCATCTTCAGGTTTATGCATATGCAGAATCATTTATTGAAGAATCAAAGAAACAACACTTTTAGAACAAGGTTCCTTCATCAGGTTTAAAATACAAGGCAAAAATGACGACAATAATGCACACCACGCTGAGTGGGGGGGGGGCTTGCAAAAAAAAAATTCAGTCAAAAGATTTTTTGCTTTAACCCCTGCAAGCTAGATACGTCACTGCAGACTTCATTTATGAAGACCCCCTGTTCATTTGCACGGTTACTGTGAACTGTTTTTCAAATAAACGCACACTGTGAAATTCAAGAATTTCATTTTTCTTCTTTGCCGATATGGCTGTAAAACAGGCCGACTAAAGTCTTAATTTCATGTATAAATGGTCTTAAAAAGGTATTAAATAGTCTTAAATTTAACTTTAAGAAACTTGTAGGAACCCTGATTAAGTTTTATCTTATTTTATTAAGTTATATGGAACACGCTATTTGATTTCTGGCAAAAGCTCGCCGCATCATCTTACGTAAAAGCCAGTGAGACTACGTGATGACGTATGTGATTGTTGAAGGGGTGTCCCAATTCGGAGGGGTTGACTTTCTACCCCTACCCCTTGTAGCTCCGTTTCAAGGGGCGAGGGGCAAGGGGTAGGGGAAGGGGTAGGGGTAAAAAAGAGAAATGGGATTGGGCCTTAATGTGGTCGACTGGCGGCTGCTCTCTGCTCTCTGATTGGCTGTGTGTCAGTGGGAGGTGGGGGCTCGGTGTCGCGCCGTGTGGTCCGAGGACGGGCAGCGGTACCCGGCCACCGTGCTGTGTGTGGACGGGCAGCGCTGCAGAGTCCGCTTCGATCGCTACGGCAACGAGGAGGACGTGGAGCTGAGCGCGCTGCAGAGGCCGACGACGCCGACGACACCGCCGCTGCTGCCGCTGCCGGCCCCCGCTACGCCGCAGAGACGGAGCGCCCAGGTAACGATCATGGTTCCCACGGCAACGGAAACACTTACACCTCGTCCTGACATACAGCGAACAAGCGAAGCGGCAACGAAAACTCCTGCCTGCGACCTGCCTTAAATTCAGGAAGTGGTGGAGCATAGAGCCCATTGGTTTAGAATCCAAACCAATCAAATTATCGAGGGACGTACACAAACTTGCGGCGCTATTCTGAGATTCCTGGTATTTCCTGGTTGCCGTTTCTTACATCTTTGAGTGTTTTTTCCTCTCATATTCTCCTCTCTCTGGTAACTCGCTTGTCAACAGAAAGCAGCGTGTACTTATCAACCAATAAGAAGTGTTTAGGGGCGGGACAGCGCCGTGAAATGTCGTCCGGATAGAGACAACACGAGCGATAATTTCAGGGTACGGTGCGGCACGTTATGACAGGCTGATTGAAAAGTATGAATTCTAATTACTTTTCCTCGCTCGCTTGCTCGCGTCGCTGTATGTCAGGACGCGGTGTTATAATAAACCCAAAGCTCAGATGTCTGACCTCTGACCCGTGTCTCAGGACTGGAGCCCCGGCGCTCGCTGTCGGGCCGTCTACTCGGAGGACGGCCTGGTTTACCCCGCCGTGGTTCTGTGGGTCAAAGGTCAACGGTGCCGCGTCCGATTCGACAACTACAACAACGAGGAGGAGCTGGACGTCGGCGGCCTGCTGCACACGGACGAGCTGCTGGGAGCCGGCCGAGCCAAGGTGAGAGACTGGACCAGGACCAGGACTAGGGATGTGCACGGTTACCCGAGTACCCGGGTACCCATCCATCCATCCATCCATCCATTGTCCGCCGCATTATCCGAGATTACCCGGGTACCCGAGTAGGCAATCTGCTATCCAGTTATGAATTTATTATCCGGTTAACATAGGATTAAAAAAACGGCACGTTAGAGCGACAGTCTAGTGTCGGATCAAACTACATTATCATGCCGTGGTTCGGCTTTTTGTAGTGTTAAACAGTTTCGGATCAAGCAACGTGATTTTCCGCTGTGTAAAAGCGTTTTTGGATCGAGCCTCGGACTTTCAAACCTTTTACAATAATCTGTGGTGGTTCCCTCGGAGACGACAGGTGTCATCAAGTCTGTTAGAAAATCTGCTTTCAGTTTACAAACATTCTGAAACCTTCCCAGTTATTTCCTGAAACGATGCGAGGCAGAGAGGACCGAAGGCACCAAAATGTAGTGTGGACTAATAAATAAGCACCGCTAATGATTTTTTTAAAAAGAAAAGGCAGCCGCGGCATAAAGATGCACATCTGCCCCATATCATTTTATATTTTATTACAGTATTCGGTTACCCGGGTACGACAAGGTTAGGATACTCGGTTAGAAAATTATTCGAAATGCCCATCCCTAACCAGGACTAGGACCAGTCTGGACTGAGTTACTGGGTCCAGGTTCTGGTGTAAACCTTCGGTCCAGTTTGTGTTTGTTGTTTGATGTTTGACGCTCGGCTCAGACAGAGTTCAACTCACTCATCTTTAACAGCCTGGTTCAGGTGTCTCAGATCGGATGTGGGACATGAACGTGTCAGATTCAGCCCCGTTATATGTGGAAATAAATCAGATATCCGCCGATACGTCTGTAGTCTAAACAGACAGATCAGATCTTTTACTGGCAATACGAGTCGTACATCATCAATAATAATATTAGCGTTTCATTTTCCTGCTGTCTGCGCGTCAGTTTTTTTTATCTTCACTAGTTCTTGTTTTCATATTACATTCATTTATATGCGAAACACCAGATTTCACATTTTCCTATAGGCTACGGCAAAAACTGAAATGAGACAATTAGAAATCAAGAGAGGAAAAACAAACAATGTCCAAGAGGCTTTGTGAGGATCGGACGCGCAGCCACTTCACTAACTTTATTTTGAAAGGACAGACTAGACGTTCACTTTGTAAACAGAGACATGTTGGATATAAACTCTGAGCACCAGACTCACCTTCGTTTATAGTTATTATTAAATTATAACGTGACCTAATAAATCTCCCGTCTTTTAAAAAGTTCACTAGTTTATTTCTTCCTCAGCTTCAGGTTGTTTCAGGTGTAAAAGCAGATATCAGATCTGGATCACTTCTCATAGAGCATCAAGGGCCTTTAGTGTAAAGACAGACTTGTACACTGTGAATACCGAGGGGCCTCGAACGCCTCGTCACTCAGAAACTCACAACACAACATCTGTTTCAAATATTTTTATTTTGAAGCAGACAGTATATCAAATATATACTGTACATCCATCTTGGTTTATGCAATGCTTCAATATTTTGTAATATAAGTAACAAAGGTGTCCTACGAATAAGTAAATAAATGAAAAACAATAGATGGGAGACAATTAGAAAAATATAAAAAAAATTGTAAATAAATACATTTATTGAAATTAGGGCTGTCAAACGATTAATTTTTCTAATCGCGATTAATCGCATTTTTTCCATAGTTAACTCGCGATTAATCTCTATTCAAAATATTATATATGGCGCTTTGGACTTTCAACACTCCAAAGTGTTATAATCTCTAGACAAACAACTTTTAGACCAGACCTAGCAGGCCTACCTAATCATAACACATGATGCATGAAACTCACACAGAATTGAAACGAATTGCATCCAGTGGAAATTGCCGGTTACTTTGCTACGCCTCTGCCTGGCCATGTGCATTTGTTGACAACCGACTCGTCAAAAAAATCAATACATGGCCATGTGCATTTGTTTACAACAAAGCCGTCAAAAAATCAATGGATGGAGCTGTGGATATATGTTAGACTGTGTATATTTGTGTAGCAACCAACTTGAAGGTGCCTTACCGCCACCTACTGAACTGGAGGTCCCACACTCCAGTCCAGCAGACAGAGGACAAAATGGGCCGCGATTTAAAAAATTTAATCGCGTTCATTTTTTTAATTAATCTCATCGCGATTAACGCGTTAACTCTTGACAGCCCTAATTGAAATACAACACAACATCTGGACTGACCCACATCACATCACATCCTGCAGGGCAACAGCTGGAAGACCTTTGACCTGCGGAGAGGGAGGAGAGAGGAGGAGAGGAAGGTGAGTGACTCAGAGACCAGGACCCAGGTGTTCAAAAAATTTAATCTGATCAGATCTTGGATCATTGATCGGATCAAATCTTGAAAATGAGTTGTTTCAAAACTAAAACCAGATTCTGAGACCAGATCAGATCACGTGATCCAGTCTTGGTTTTAATCCGGATCAAACCCTCATGGGTCGTTCAGACCAAAAGCGTCAAAAGAAGCTCTTGACGCTCTTGACGCTTTTCCGCGACGCTGGTGGTCTGAACACCCTGGCGTTTTTGACGCGCGTCAAAGAAGTTGACGTCGGTTGTGGTTGGTTGAGTGGGGGACATCTACACTCTGATTGGTTGCCGCTGCTCCGCATCATCGCTCATTAGCATAAAGTTCAGGAGATTTCAACTTTCTCCTGACGCTCTCGCCGCCAAAACGCGACGCCAACGCCTTTGACGCTCTTCAACGCTCCTCGACGCTGGTTCTCATTGAAAATGAATGACTTCCGGCCACCGCGACGCTCTCGACGCTTTCGGTCTGAACGCACAGTAAGTTTGTGTTGTTCAGAACTTTTTAGTCGAATCAGGAAAACTTTGATCCAGAACATCAGGATTATTCTGATCCGGGCAGTTTGGTGGATTCAGGAACAACATGGGATTTAAATTAAATTCAAACCGGTCAAATAAACAATATTTATAATGTAGTATAGTATATACATTTATTGATTTACATTTAGCACCTGATTTTTAAACCATAGTGATAAAGTCTGAGATCAGCCTGAACTGTGAGCACTTTTAAATCCAGGTTAAAAACATTTCTCTTTTCATGTGCTTATAGCTGAGCTCTTTTTAAGAACTTTAAACTTTATCTATTTTCTTTTCTTTTACTTTTTTGCTCCTGCTTTTAACTCTGTATTTATTTGTTTTTATGCTGTTGTATGCTGTTCTTTTTTTCAAGTGTTGTCTTTATGTAAAGCACATTAAGTTGCCTTGGTATGAAATGCACTATATAAATAAAGATGCCTTGCCTAAAGTGAATAAAGTTAAGTTGATTATTCCACAATGAAGAACTTTTCCCCAACTATCCGATCAATGATCCAAGAATCCGATCAGATTAAACCTTTTGAACAACTGGAGCTCAGAGTTCATTGATCAATCGATTGGTTGTTGTTGGTGTGATGTCATAATGATGTGGTCATGATGTCAGCAGGTGAAGGAGCGGCCGATCAAAGAGAGGGAGGAGCCGAGGAGAGGACACCTGCAGAGAGACGAGGCGGCGGAGAAACCGACCAATCACAGCTTCTCACTCTTCCCCCCGTTCCCCCCTCCCCCTCAGTCCAGCTCCGGGGTGAGACCGCCGACCCGTTAATAAGTGAACGAGCTGTTGTTGTTTAGTTTAGTTTAGTTTAGTTTATTATTACAGGACAGTGTACAATACCATTAAGAGTGGAGGAACACAGAACACCAAAAAAGAAATTGTAGGCAAAGTGCAAAGTGCTTATAGCAGCAAGATGTTGATTGTCATACACTGTATGTGTGGTGGACATATCAGTACAGTAACTGTATGTGTAGTGGACAAAGTGCAAAGTGCTCATAGCAGCATGATTATTCACAGTATTGATAGTAATAAATAAAATAATAGTAAGTAAAACATGAAAGTGGCAACAGTGGCAGATGTAATACCAACGATGGTAGTTCTCAGTTACAAAAAATAAAAAGTTACCAGCTATGGTAATGTGACAGGTGTATCTATGGATATCAGATGAAAACAGAGACAAGAAGTGCTAACGATGATGATGATTGATGATGATGTCATGAGTGTGACGGCGTGTGTGTGTGTGTGTGTCTCCAGGACCCGCTGTCCTTCATCACCGCGCCTCCTCCTCCTCCTCCTCTCTGGATGTTTGGAGGGAAAGAGTCCGACTCCGCCTCCAGCATGTTGATGCTCTGGTACATGTGCGGCTTCCACACCGGCAGCTTCATGGTCAGTGTGACGTCATCACACACGCACACACACACACACACACACACACACAGAGTTGTTCAGTTATTTGTTTGTCATAATGTTGTTTTGTGTGTGTGTTTCAGGCTCAGCAGCTGTCCAGGCCGTCGACCACTAAAGACTGATGAGGTGAGACCAGACCATACACAAGACGATTGTCTCATAAACTATTTGATATTTTTTTAATTGAACGACTATTCGAAAGTCATTGCCCATCCCTATTTAATACGATTATGAAATTAAAGGAGAATTACGGTCATTTTCTAAGTAACGCTGTCCCTGAGTGCGACCATAGGAAACGAATCAGAGAAAGATATGTGCAGACCGGACCTAGCTCTCCTCCTCCTAGCTGCACTATGTTTTGGGACGCCGGATGGAAACTAGCACTAGCTGCTACAATCCGGCACATTTACATGTTTTTATATGTCCGTTAATGTGCATTGTCCCACCCAAATAAACCAATAAAAAACTACACTTTTTGGATGGGGGGGAAAAAAAAGAATCAATATGAATATAACGGCTTTTTTCCCATCCAAAATCATTGTTTTCTTCCTGAGAGATGAGATTGCACAGCAGCTAAAATCTCACTGTAGCCTGTTTTCATACACACATTCAGCCTTGCTTTCAATAAAACACACACTCACATTCTATAATTGCGATCAGTTAAAGGTTGAATATGTAGAATATTTATTAAAAGCTATATTTTTTCAAAAATAATACATCCATGGGGTCTTTAGAGGGGTACAGAATGAAAGTATTGCTTTTCCACAAAAAAATTTTTTTTAGTCTGAATTATTATTTTTAATTTTTTTGACGGGCTCGACAATGACTTTCTGTCAACGTTCTGTTTACATTCGTACCTGCCTGTAGCCGACATGTGGCGCAGTTCTCAGCTGTTTTCCTGCCTCCTCCCGGTCCTATGCGTTTGTTTCCAACCAAGCCTTTTTAATAATCAATCGGTGGATCAATGGATTATCATATACTTGTTAGGATGGGTGTATTTGTGTAGTCTTATCTGTCATAAACACGTTTATCGTCGCGGACTTTCGGTGCCACGGAGCTCCTTTTTTTTTTTTTTTTCCAACTTGAGGAGAGCAGTGACAGCGGAGGCTCTGAGCAGCAGCGGTGTGGAAGCAGAGAGCCTCCACTCTCCCTGTAACAAGCTACAAGTCATTTATTATGCTGTTAATGACGGTAAAAATGAAACATAAGGTAAATATCCTGCTTAGCTCTCCTCCTCTGCTGTCCTCTGTTCAGAGCGGAGTCCCTAGCAACGGCCCGTTTTACCTAGCAACGGTCTGGCAATCGACTGCTGGAATTCTTTTTCTGTTGTTGTTCTTGTATTTCTACATAGTCAACCTTTAAGTATGTGCAAACAATATAAAACACAATTTAAAAACAACAGTTGTTGTTGCTCTAGTTTATTTAGTTTAAATGGATAAAGCTTCATATTTAAAAGTAGCTCAATGTTCAGCTGTCAGAAATTAAAAGCAGTCTCCTCTCTTGTCATATTTGCAGCAACACCGTTGCTTCAGGCTTTTTTGTATCACTCATACTCCATTAAAACAACCTGCTCCACTTGGCTGAAATCAGAGGCCTGTGATTGGTCCATTTTGGCCTCCTTTGATGTGAACACACAGAGCACAAAGCTGAGAGCCGACTGAACAAACCAAGTTGATAACCAGCATCGTAGTACCGTGTTAAATTGAGCTGGAACATGAACACGAAGCCTGTATCTAATGAGCCTCCTTTGTGATGATATGAACATTAATTAGATTAGATTAGAAAAACTTTATTGTCCCGCCAAGGCAGGAAATTCATCTTTTGTCTCACTTACATAAGAAAAACACAGACGCTTGGCAGCAAGACTTACATGAGACAAAACAAATCAACAATGATCACATAATAAAAATACATACATACAGGCCCAATTCCAATCCGCCCCCTGAACCCTCACTGACTTAAGTGACGTCAGCTGTAAGTGACAGAGTGTGGGAGTCTGTGAGGGTCCAGATGCTGTAAATATGAATGGAACAGCACTCTCAGGACGCGTTACCTTGACAACAAAATGTTTTTAACACCCCGCCCTTGGACCGATAATTTACCATACTTTGAATATGCACAAGGTGTGTGAGGGGGACGGACTCAAAACAAAATATTCCTGGATCAGATCTGATCAAATCATCATCAATAATCACAAACTGCACGTTAATACTGACAGTTAACTTCTTCTTTTCTTTTTATTTATTTCTTTTTTTTGGCTCCTGTCCATTAACAATAAAGAGACGGCAGAGCTCTCTCTGACTGTGTGTTTTCTTTTTAACACTCCATCTCATGTGTTTGACTTCACAACGCTATGAACTGTGGGTAATTCCCTTACCCAAAGTCAGCATCGGTGCTGACTTACGGTAAGGGGGCAGTAAGGGCTCATTCACTGACTCACTGACTTGATGATCTGACAATGGAACAGAACTCACACACTCACACACTCACGTGAACGCGCCTCTAAGTCAGTGGGCCTGTCCCAATATGCACACTCGATCACACTTACACACTTGGGCACTTGGCGTGTGCGTTCATGGGCTTAGTGTCAGTGCGCAAGTGTGTCCCGTTTCTCCAACGACTGAAAGTGCAGCGCGCTTGATTTGCACTTTACCCACACTTAAGGTAAGACCGCATCCGAGCGGTATTTGGCCAAGTATAAATCCCACAATGCACCACGGTGAAGTCCGCCGTCACCGGCAGCCACAAGCCACGTTTAGGAAATGCGATTGAATTAATCTCAAAAAAATTTAATTAACTTTCTATCTCATAATTATGACTTTTTAATGTCATATTTTATATCATGCTCTGTTCATGTTTTTATTTTTTCGTTTTTCTTGTTTGTTTTATTTACTTACAGAGTTGGGCTTATACATTTATGATCTGAATCTTGCGCATAGAGACACTTTAGGAGTAGATGAGACTGATCCAGCAGCACTGGTTATTAAAACTGTTGCTGTGCTGTGTGTGTGTGTGTGTGTGTCGTAGTTGTGCTAGTGTGCGCAATGGCACAGGCTGCACTTGTCAAGTATGTCCCGATTGCTTTTAAATTTCCCCCCACACGCTTGGCCACTTAATCCATGCTTGCACACTATATGTAAATATACGTTCCGCCGGCAAAACGTCACCAAAGTGTGTGCGTAACCAAGCGCACTGAGCCAAGTGTGGAGGAATGGGACAGCCTCAGTGAGTCCGTGAGGGGTCGGATTGGAACTGGGCCACAGGTAACAATGTTTGCTCACTTCCTGTTTCAGAGCCAGAGAGGATCATGGGAGGAGACGCTGCTAGACCTTCATCGTTTTCATCTTCCTCCTCAGTGAAACTTTTTGTTGGAATCTTTTTTGTTTTGTTTATTTGTTTGTGACGTTTCTGAAGCGAAATGATTGTTTATTCTGAGTTGAATGTTTCCACAGCGACGCTGTAGCCGGGTGCAACAGTTTGTTGTTGGTTTTTGTTTTGTTTTGTTTTGTTTTCGTGCGGATCAGTGACGCTGTGATGTCAAGAGGAGATGAGATTTTTGTTAATAAAGAACAGACTTTGTCTCAACACGTTTCAATAGTTGTATTGATTTGTTTTCTTCCTGAAACACTTTAATTTGATCTCACACGTGTTATTGATTAACTTATTGATAGTTAATGAGTTTGTTGCGTCGCTGCGTCACTTCCTGTCTGAAGGGCCGAGGCTCCTCCCCCTCCTGTGACCTCACGACCACCATGTGAACACATTAATGTGAAACATGTGTCAATATCTACAGACACACAGACTCACCGGGAGGAGACAAACACCTTTACTTGTTGCCTTGGTAACCAACACTCAATTTACTGACACATTTTAATTCTGTATTACAGGATATTCATGTTTAATGTGACTCAGTCTTCATCAGTTGCTGCTGAGCCACACGTGACTTCGCCCCCTCGCACCAAACACCTGCAGCAAAGGTTTAAACAATATGTAGCTACACCGGTTCAACAAAAGGCCACGCTTCATACTGATGTCTTGATTTTCATTCTTTTATTCTCCTTCTCCACCGACGTTGGTAAAATCATAGAACACCGTGAAAGCAGGAATATTTAGCATTTCACTCAAAACCTCTGTTGCTTACTAGTTAAGCTCTTTCAACCTTTAAAATGTTCATACAGTTGAAGGTTGGTACTCAAATCAAAAGATATATTGCAGAACTGCTCTGCCTGAAGGCTGGAGACCATGCCAGCTGAAGCCAGGTAAGTATACTATATGAAGAGCTGTAGCACTCGCTGGTAAACGCTGCCCTCTGTTGGTGAAGTTGCGGTACTTCGCCGTCGACAATGCCGCGGTGCTGCGGTGGCTGACGCTCTCTCTCTCTCTAGTCGGCTCCTGGACGTTCCACTCAATGTAAACAAACACATGAAGTGTCCACTGTATGCTCAAAGCATTTTGTACAAAACCACAAATAAAATACATATGAAACCAAACCATAATTACCGTTTGCGCCTCTTAAACGCAGTGTATTTATCTCTGAGTGTTCAGTGGCATGACTTCCTGCCTCCATTCTCTGTGGTCCCGCATTTTACTCCTGACCCACAATCCCACAGTTGACCCTCACAACAGACCAGGGGTCATGTGACCACACACTTTCAAAATAAAATGTCCTCATATGAAGGTTTATTAAATATCACAACAACTTTTTATCAACTTATTTATAAACGTAAGCTCTTTTTAACTCTTATCATGAATGTATATGTCTATTTATTAATCTTTTTAAACACTTCATTAACTTCATGAAGTACTGTCTCCAACAGTTACACAATAGTTTAAACATTTTCATTAGTTTTTATTAGTGTCACTGTCCTGTACACTTCCTCCAGCTCTGCTGCTAATTATAAAGAGAATGGGATGGTGTGTAGATGCAGGAGACGTTAAAGACGAAGCTGAATATGAATCCAAGTCAAGACAACATTTTATTATGTTGATGACAAACGGGAACGAATGTACATTCAGCTTTTGTGATGAACTGACACGTTAATAGGGATGGGTACCGAAATTCGGTACACTGTAAATTGTAATAAGTTCACTTTACTTAAAAAAAGTGAGGAAACCGATTGCCTCAAAATTTCCAAGTAAAGTAGCTAATTCATTTTAAGGTGATATAGCTGAAAATAACTGTGTTTATACAACTCAGATAATGGCAGTAAACTTGAGTGAAGTTAACTCAAAATCATTAGTTAGGTTGACTATAAAATGCCAATTATGACTACTTAAACTTGTGAGTTATGTTAATTAAACTGTACTCGTGAAAATAAGTTATCCTTACAAGTTTTACAAGTTCACATTACTAGAAAAATATCAGGAAACCGATTGCCTTAATATGTTCAAGTAAGCTGAACTAAAAGTGATAAGCTATTGAAACTAAGAGACAACAGACAACAGTTTGAATGGAAAACAAAGTTTAATAATTAAACTTTTTTTGTTTTGAACACAAATACATGTAAAAATAGGTTCCAGGCTCAGGTACACACTTACTAACCTTTTTTTTACATTACATATTTTGTATGTAAAATAAGATCACTATTTCAACTGAATGCGCAACTGTAATCATGATGTTTAAGACAACTCCCCCTGAAACCTGCTCAGAGCTTTCTGATTTAAATTCTTAGTGGATGAGTTTAGAACTGCACTATCAATAGATATATCTTTCAACATAGTATATTAAGTCTGAGATAACTGGCTAAAGAACCTGATGCTGGTAATCAGTATCACCACAATCATGTCAGCATTAACACAAAAGGAAAAAGAAAAGCTAAAAGGAAAGTAGTTTCTTCTCATGAACATACACCATTTAGTAAAACAATTTAGTAGTCTGAAAGGGCGATGAGGCTCCCTCCCACAAAAAAGGATCTAACAAGAAAAAAATATATCACTTTTCCAATAAGGGTAAGGGATTCAATGTGACCCATAATGTCACGTCACATTCACATTGTGAACACATTCAGTCATTGCATCAGAAGATTTTTGAGTGATTGTATTTTTGGTTTTAGGGATTTATGTCCAAGTGTCCAAGCACCTTTTGGATGAGGTCAAAGGTGTACTTCAGTTGTTGGCATGTGGAAGATTTCCAAGGTCATCCATGACAATTCTTCCTTCCAAAATGATTGCAGTACCTGAAGACTGAAGCGCAGTGAGTCAGGGGAGGCCTGTCTGTCCTCAGGAACGATGGTCAGGATCCCAAGTGGGGGGGTGAGGGGGGGGTGAGACATGTCTGGGTCTTCGCAGTCCTAACAACAATAGCAGCAATAACACCAAAATTACATATCAGATGTCACCTTGAATTTCCACGGCAGAAACACAAGACAGCCACTAAAAGTAGTGGTAGAGAAGTAACTAAAACTAAAGCTATCAATGTAACATAAGGAGCAGAATTAAATAGAGTGAACATCCTGTGGTGTGGAATTAAAAAAATAGTGATAAAGACAACTTACAAAGCATGTCTTGAAGAAGTCTGTGTTCTCATCTCCAAGGATCACAGGAAGGCCACGGAGGACTGCCGTTCACGTCGCAGCAATATCTGTACTGACAAATGTCAAACACACATCACTTAAAGGACAATCAATTAATAGCTCTGCACACACAATGGGGTTGAGTATTTTGTTCCCCACATGATACAAAATGTGTTACTTTGTATCTGAGAAACTTACCTCTGGTGTGACTTGTTGCAGATACTTAAGTTTCTGGCCAACACTTCCCCCCTTGCTCTTGAAAATCGTGTCTGTTTTTTGAGAAAAAAACAGACAAATTATTATTCAAAGTAGAGATTTATACATCTTAAAACATGTTTGGAGGGAATCTTTCTCATGACTGAATCGTCACTGACACCATGTTCATTGAGAATTTGCTGAATGGCATGGAGTGAGGCTAAATTATGCTCAAGGTGATGCTATAAATGATCCAAATTTTTTGATTTGAGCTTCTGCCTCATTTTTGTCTTGCTTTGTGGGATCATTAGAAAAATCTTCAACTTCATGTAACATCTTGTGACATGCCTGGATCTGAATCAGGTGTGCTGGCAATGTCAGGCTTCAGCCGCTTCTGACAGGGAAGCCAGTCTTGAATAATAGTTTAGCCCTCTTTTCAGAAAAAAAAACAAGCAGTACTTACACGTCCAAGGCATTCTGTCTTCAGAAATAAAAACCTGCAAAAGAAACAACAAAATCAATCAGTTAAACTGTAACTAACTCATAGCACAAACTATTAGAACTGTACATGATATAAAAAAACTAAACTTATCAACCAGCCCTGTGTCTGTGGCTCTCTCTCGCACATGCACCACAAACACACAAACACAGGCACATGGACATGTCATAAACAAACGTGCTAAATCGCGCTAACCCCCCCCCCCCCCCCCCCCCCCCAACTTCACCGTCTCACCGTCCGTCCGTCCGTCCGTCCGTCCGTCCGACCGACGGGGGGGGGGGGCTTTTTCAACCGTTAATAAGCACGCTGTGTTTGCGGAAACCCCAGTAAATCCCTAAATGTTAACGTTACACTATCCGAGTAACTTCACATGAAGAGCTAGTTAGCTTTAGCTTTCACATGACTGCAAAGGACCGACTGGCAGCAACAACAAAAAAGAAAAAAACTGAACTCACAGATAAATTATATGATAAGAATAATGACTACAAGTTTGCTCCATACAAAACCAGTGAAACTTACCGTGTCTCTAGCTGCAGCAGCCGCCTTGTTGTTGTTGACGGTTTACCGGGCGCTTCATTCAAAGCACGTCGTCACTCGTCAGTGGGCAACTGCGCATGTGCGTTCGACGAGAGCAGCCGAATGCTGCCGAGTTGCTGGTGGTGATGCAGATGCTTCTTGCTCACTCAAACCTCTAAGTACAGGTTACTTGCAGCTGGTGAGTTTGATTACTTGCCTCAGCAGAAAGTTGTCTTTACTAAATAAAAGTGAGGATAGTCAACAGAGTAAGCTGAAATTAGTTAAGGTCACTTTTCTTTTTAAGTGAGATATACAATTACATTTTACAGTGTACTTTTTTGGTACCGACCGAATTCCCACCAAAGTACAGAGTATCGATTCACATAAAGTCAATCGGTACCACATTTCGGTACCTGAACGCACCTTCGTCGTCACGTAATGAGGATGAAGTCTCCCATCCCCCAATTCCAATCCGTTCCCTAAAGACTCAGGCCCTGAACCCTCACTGACTAAAGTGACGTCAGCTGTAAGTGACAGAGTGTGAGAGTCTGTGAGGGTCCAGATGCTGTAAACATGAATGGAACAGCACTTACCCACTCTCACGACACGTTACCTTGACAGCAAAATGTTTTTAACTCCGCCCTTGGACCGATAAATTTACTGTACTTTCAATACGCACAAGGTGTGCGAGGGAGGCGGACTCAAAACAAAATATTCCTGGATCAGATCTGATCAAATCATCATCAATAATCACAAACTGCACGTTAACACTGACAGTAAACTTCTTCTTTTCTTTTTATTTATTCCTTTTTTTTGGCTCCTGTCCATTAACAATAAAGAGACTGGCGGAGCTCTCTCTGACTACTTGTGTTAATTTCTTTTTTTTTTAACACTTGCGTTCCGACGGCATCCCATGTGTTATGGTTTGACTTCACAACGCTATGAACTGTGGGTAATTCCCCTACCCAAAGTCAGCATCGGTGCTGACTTACGGTAAGGGGGCAGTAAGGGCTCATTCACTGACTCACTGACTTGATGATCTGACAACGGAACAGAACTCACACACTCACGGACTTCCCGTGAACGCGCCTCTAAGTCAGTGAGTCCGTGAGGGGTCGGATTGGAATTGGGCACTCTCCTCTCGTCAAAACATGAAGTCCACATGTTGCAGAGTTTGCAGCAGTTTCAGTTGTTTTTTTTATTTTACAAAGTTTCACACAGAGCTTTCTGATGGCTGTAGGAGTCTATCCATGTTTCTCAGTAAAAACAGACATTTTTTCAGACAAGACGTGAAGACGATAGTCTCATAAACTTTTTTTTTTTTACATTGAATGACTATTCCATTATATGAAAATCATTGCCGATCCCTAAAACATAAAATACTCTTAAAGGCTGAGGAGTTGTGATGTTGTTAAGAGGTAAATATTCAAATTTCAGACGTTTTTATTTATTTATTTATTTTTTTAATTACCACACACACAAAAAGTACTGAAACCAGGTACCGATCGGTACCGATATCGGTTCCCAGGTACTGAGTATCGATACCGTATCGATTCAAATGCGACAGGTACCCATCCCTACACGTTAATACATTTTAGATCATTGCATGTGAACAGATACAAACTTTTTACATATGTAATTAAACAAGAATCACTTTTCAACTTTTCATGTTTGACATGTTTTCATCTGGAGAAGAACTCCAGAATCAAATGTTCAGTATTTGAGTGATAAGAGTGAAAATATTTTAACACATGAAAAGTAGTAAACAATGAAAAGTGTAATAACGAGACAGCAGGAGGACAGGTGAAGTTTATCAGGTTCAATTCACTGACTTTTCCCTTTAAGAAATAAACAACATGATAAATATGATCATCCTCTTTATCTCTAACTGCTCTGCTCCACTGTCACTGACACCTTCACTGGTAACAGCTTCAATGGGAGGTTTCTAATAGTCTCAATGTATGGAAACATCTTCTGAGTGAAAGTGTGTGTGAAGGTGTGTATGTGTGTGTTAGTATCAGGATCAGAGAACGACAGTTTTCCTCTGTTCAAGTCCAGATTCACTCTGATCCTCTGGAGCTTCTTCTGCTCTGGGAGATCAATGTCTGGACCTGGTGGTGAAACTGCTCCGTATTCACCTTCATCAAACCATATTCTCCATAATCCAGACTCCATCTCGTCTCCCTTCCTCTGCGCAGACTCTGTTAACACACCCAGTCTCCAGATGGTATTGTCTCCAACCTGGACATCCCAGCTGTGAGTCCCTGAGTTAAAACCCTCAGAGCCCAGGACACAGCAGTAAGGGTCAATCCTCTCTGGATTGTCAGGAAGCTGCTGTCTGACTCCTCCTCGTCTCACACTGGTCAGATCTTCAGACAGGATGAGTACTGGATGAGCAGTGTTTGGGTCCAGAACCACAGGACTGTAGGAGACCATGTCCTTCATCTTGTTCCAGATGTTGAAGGTCAGGTTGCCCAGGTGTTTGGCCTGGTCTATCAGAGCTCCTGAGTCCAGCTGTGGATCCTCCAGCAGGGGGCGCTGCTGGACTCTTTCCACTGCAGCCTTGTAGTTGAGCAGGAATGAGACGTCTTCAGCTCTCAGCTCGTCCTCTGTGGCTCTGACTGTGTGTGAAAGAGCTACTATCTCTCTGCTCAGAGCCTCCATCTTCTCCTTCATCCTCTGACTCTTCTGCTCCTCTTCCTCCCTCAGTGCAGCCATCCTGGCCTCCTCTTCCTCTTCTAGAAACTGGTGAAGCTTCTTAAACTGCTCCTTAATCTGCCTCTCTGTGTGTCGGGTCTGGACCTTAATGTGTTCTGCTGTTTGACCAAACTTCACTTGAACTTCTTCAAAACCCTTTAACTTCTTCTTTAAGGGCTCCAGAGTTTCTTCAAGTTCCTTCTTGAGTTTCGAAGCAGCTTCATCGATGGGTCTGATTCTGTGGTTGGTGTGTGTTTCTGAATGGAGACAGATGTGACACACTGGCTGCTGATGGTCCAGACAGAAGAGTTTGAGTTTCTCAGAGTGCAGACTGCAGAGAGCCTCTGAAGATCTCTGCTCTCTCTGCTGTAAGAAGCTCTCACACAGGTTCTTCAACACCAGGTTACAAGGTGGTTCTGGCTTTGAAAATCTTCTCTTACAAACTGGACACAGTGGATCTTGTTTCTCCTTCCACCAGCTCTTCAGACAGTCTTTACAGAAGCTGTGGCTGCAGGACAGAACAACAGGATCTCTGAAGACCTCCGTACAGACCGGACAGTAGAAATCCTCCTCTAATCTGGAAGCCATTTAGTCTGTGAGTGAAGCTGAAAACACAGCAGACAGGAAGTAGAGTCAGTCATGGCTCCCCTCCCTCCTCTACTGACTTGACTGAAGTTTACTGTGACTCTGAGTCCAGGTTTTAGTCGAACTCACCTTCAGTGTGTGGAGTGTCAGCAGGTTGAAGCAGCAGTGTTGTAGCTGGACTCACTCACAGGAAGTTGTTGGTTTGGTCTGAAGCTGAATCTGATCGTCTCTTCTTCAGTCTGCGTCTCTGGGACTGACAGAGTTCAATAAAGTTGTTCCTGGGACTTTGTCCTCACTGTTAATAACTAACTTGGTTTATCTCAGGTGAGTCATGTGAGGGGGCGGAGCTTTGAAAAATGGCTGAATGTTGAACAGGTCAGTCCAGATTAATGTAGAGGAGCAGTTCTAGACATGAGCCTTGTTTTAAAAAGGGTATTTTCATGTGTGTTTTTTCATAAATATATAAATAAATTACTGTTGTGCATAGGGATGTTAAAAAAAAAAAGAAAAAAAAAGGTTATATACCGTACACATTTCCTTGCCATACCATGTGTGGAACTTACAGTAAGAAATGTCAACTAATGTAGATTAATACTACAAGCTCTGACAGCTTTGAAAATTGACATAATTGTAGTCAGAAAGCTGCGTTACCTGTTAGAAATCCTCTAATCTGGAAGCCATTGAGTCTGTGAGTGAAGCTGAAAACACAACAGACAGGAAGTAGAGTCAGTCATGGCTCCCCTCCCTCCTCTACTGACTTGACTGAAGTTTACTGTGACTGTGAGTCCAGGTTTTAGTCAAACTCACCTTCAGTGTGTGGAGTGTCAGCAGGTTGAAGCAGCAGTGTTGTAGCTGGACTCACTCACAGGAAGTTGTTGGTTTGGTCTGAAGCTGAATCTGATCGTCTCTTCTTCAGTCTGCGTCTCTGGGACTGACAGAGTCCAATAAAGTTGTTCCTGGGACTTTGTTCTCACTGTTAATAACTAACTTGGTTTATTTCAGGTGAGTCATGTGAGGGGGCGGAGCTTTGAAAAATGACCAAATGTTGAACAGGTCAATCCAGATTAATGTAGAGGAGCAGTTGTAGGCATGTGCCTTGTTTTAAAAAGGTTTTTTTTTTTTTTTAACAAATAAATAAATAAGTTACTGTTGTGCATAGGGATGTAAAAAAGAAAAAGGTTATCGTACACATTTCCTTGTCATACCATGTCATGTGTCTGGGAGTTAAGACATATAAACTCATGTAGATTTACAACAGCTCTGACAGCTTTGAAACTTGAAACACAGTAATTGTGGTCAGAAAGCTGCTTTACCTGTTAGAAAAACGTGGGTGTGAATATCTTAATTCTTTGTGTGGAAGGGAGCAACTGTTTAAGTGCAGTACTTGTACCTGTGCAGAGTGCTTGTACACAGTGTGGTGTCAGTACTTCATCTCAACACTTCCTCCACCTCTGATGCTAATTATAAAGAGAATGGGATGTTGTGTAGATGCAGGAGACGTTAAAGACGAAGCTGAATATGAATCCAAGTCAAGGCAACATTTTATTATGTTGATGAAAAGCAGGAACGAATCTACATTCAGCTTTTGTGTTCAAGTGACACGTTAATACATTTTAGATCATTTCATTTGAACAGATACAAACTTTTTACATATGTAATTGAACAAGAATCACTTCTCAACTTTTCATGTTTGACATTTTTTCATTTGAAGAATAATCAAATGTTCAGTAATTGAGTGATAAGAGTGAAAATATTTTACACATGAAAAGTAGTAAAAAGGAAAAGTGTAATAATGAGACAGCAGGAGGACAGGTGAAGTTTAACAGGTTCAATTCACTGACTTTTCCCTTTAAGAAATAAACAACATGATAAATATGATCATCTTCTTTATCTCTAACTGCTCTGCTCCACTGTCACTGACACCTTCACTGGTAAGAGCTTCAATGGGAGTTCATCAATAGTGTCAATGTATGGAAACATCTTCTGAGTGAAAGTGTGTGTGAAGGTGTGTATGTGTGTGTTAGTATCAGGATCAGAGAACGACAGTTTTTCTCTGTTCAAGTCCAGATTCACTCTGATCCTCTGGAGCTTCTTCTGCTCTGTGACAACAATGTCTGAACCTGATGGTGAAAATGCTCCGTATTCACCTTCATAGAACCATATTCTCCATAATCCAGACAGTATCTTGTTTCCCTTCCTCTGCACAGACTCTGGTAACACACTGATCCTTAATCTGCCTCTCTGTGTGTCGGGCCTGGACCTTAATGTTGACCAAACTTCACTTGAACTTCTTCAAAACCCTTTAACTTCTTCTTTAAGGGCTCCAGAGTTTCCTCAAGTTCCTTCTTGAGTTTCGAAGCTGCTTCATCGATAGGTCTGATTCTATGGTTGGTGTGTGTTTCTGAATGGAGACAGATGTGACACACTGGCTGCTGATGGTCCAGACAGAAGAGTTTGAGTTTCTCAGAGTGCAGACTGCAGAGAGCCTCTGAAGATCTCTGCTCTCTCTGCTGTAAGAAGCTCTCACACAGGTTCATTTCTTCTCAAAATGCATCAGATTGATGCTTTCAAATATGAAATATTAAAATTTTTCTTCCGGGGGACCATGCCCCCGGACCCCCCTAGAGGAGTCGGATCCTTCTCACCTTATTGACCCATGACCCGTTTTCATGTCTGAGATTAATAACACAAGCTCTGACAGCTTTGAAACTTGACATAATTGTTAAAGATGAAGCTGAATATGAATCCAAGTCAAGACACCATTTTATTATGTTGATGAAAAACAGGAACTCATGTACATTCAGCTTTTGTGATGAACTGACACGTTGATACATTTTAGATCATTTCATGTGAACAGATACAAACTTTTTACATATGTAATTAAACAAGAATCACCTTTTAACTTTTTATGTTTGACATTTTATCATCTGGAGAAGAACTCCAGATTTTCTTCTGGAAAAGAAGAATCAAATGTTCAGTAATTGAGTGATAAGAATAAAATATTTTACACATGAGAAGTAGTAATAAAGAAAAAAAAAGGGGGGGGGGGGGTGAAAAGTGTAATAATGAGGCAGCAGAAGGACAGGTGGAGTTTAACAGCAACCAACAATGTTATGACTATAGGGATTATGGCAATGGGCCAATTTGCCAAAGATGTTGAACTATCCCTTTAAGAAATAAACAACATTATAAATATGATCATCCTCTTTATCTCTAACTGCTCTGCTCCACTGTCACTGACACCTTCAATGGGAGGTTTCTAACAGTGTCAATGAATGGAAACATCTTCTGAGTGAAAGTGTGTGTGTAGGTGTGTATGTGTGTGTTAGTATCAGGATCAGAGAACGACAGTTTTCCTCTGTTCAAGTCCAGATTCACTCTGATCCTCTGGAGCTTCTTCTGCACTGGGAGATCAATGGCTTGACCTAATGAAACTGTTAAGTATTTACCTGCCCGAAACAATATTCCCCATAATCCAGACAGTATCTCATCTCCCTTCCTCTGCACAGACTCTGGTAACACACCCAGTATCCAGTGTGTACTGTCTCCAACCTCGACATCCCAGCTGTGAGTCCCTGAGTTAAAACCCTCAGAGCCCAGGACAGAGCAGAAAGAATCAATCCTCTCTGGATTGTCAGGAAGCTGCTGTTTGTCTCCATCTCTCACACTGGTCAGATCTTCAGACAGGATGAGTTCTGGATGAGCAGTGTTTGGGTCCAGAACCACAGGACTGTAGGAGACCATGTCCTTCATCTTGTTCCAGATGTTGAAGGTCAGGTTGCCCAGGTGTTTGGCCTGGTCTATCAGAGCTCCTGAGTCCAGCTGTGGATCCTCCAGCAGGGGGCGCTGCTGGACTCTTTCCACTGCAGCCTTGTAGTTGAGCAGGAATGAGACGTCTTCAGCTCTCAGCTCGTCCTCTGTGGCTCTGACTGTGTGTGAAAGAGCTGCTATCTCTCTGCTCAGAGCCTCCATCTTCTCCTTCATCCTCTGACTCTTCTGCTCCTCTTCCTCCCTCAGTGCAGCCATCCTGGCCTCCTCTTCCTCTTCTAGAAACTGGTGAAGCTTCTTAAACTGCTCCTTAATCTGCCTCTCTGTGTGTCGGGCCTGGACCTTAATGTGTTCTGCTGTTTGACCAAACTCCACTTGAACTTCTTCAAAACCCTTTAACTTCTTCTTTAAGGGCTCCAGAGTTTCCTCAAGTTCCTTCTTGAGTTTCGAAGCAGCTTCATCGATGGGTTTGAATATGTGGTTTTTGTGTGTGTCTGAATGGAGACAGATGTGACACACTGGCTGCTGATGGTCCAGACAGAAGAGCTTGAGTTTCTCAGAGTGCAGACTGCAGAGAGCCTCTGAAGATCTCTGCTCTCTCTGCTGTAAGAAGCTCTCACACAGGTTCTTCAACACCAGGTTACAGGGTGGTTGTTCCTTTGAATATCTTCTCTTACAAACTGGACATAGTCGATCTTGTTTCTCCTTCCACCAGCTCTTCAGACAGTCTTTACAGAAGCTGTGGCTGCAGGACAGAACAACAGGATCTCTGAAGACCTCGGTACAGACCGAACAGTAGAAATCCTCCTCTAATCTGGAAGCCATTGAGTCTGTGAGTGGAGCTGAAAACACAGCAGACAGGAAGTAGAGTCAGTCATGGCTCCCCTCCCTCCTCTACTGACTTGACTGAAGTTTACTGTGACTCTGAGTCCAGGTTTTAGTCAAACTCACCTTCAGTGTGTGGAGTGTCAGCAGGTTGAAGCAGCAGTGTTGTAGCTGGACTCACTCACAGGAAGTTGTTGGTTTGGTCTGAAGCTGAATCTGATCGTCTCCTCTTCAGTCTGCGTCTCTGGGACTGACAGAGTCCAATAAAGTTGTTACTGGGACTTTGTTCTCACTGTTAATAACTAACTTGGTTTTTCTCAGGTGAGTCATGTGAGGGGGCGGTGCTTTGAAAAGTGACTGAATGTTGAACAGGTTAGTCCAGATTAATGTAGAGGAGCAGTTCTAGGCATGTGCCTTGTTTTAAAAAGCGTCTTTTTGTGTGTTTTTTGATAAATAAATTACTGTTCGCATGGGAATGTAAAAAAAAAAAGTTTATATACCGTACACATTTCCTTGTCACACCATATCGTGTCTGCTTGTGATTCAAGACATATAAACTCATGTAGATTTATAACACAAGCTCTGACAGCTTTGAAACTTGACATAATTGTGTTCAGAAAGCTGCTTTACCTGTTAGAAAAACTTGGGTGTGAATATCTTGATTCTTTGTGTGGAAGGGAGCAACTGTTTAAGTGCAGTACTTGTACCTGTGCCAAGTACTTGTACACAGTGTGGCATCAGTACTTCATCTCAACACTTCCTCCACCTCTGCTGCTAATTATAAAGAGAATGGGATGTTGTGTAGATGCAGGAGACGTTAAAGACGAAGCTGAATATGAATCCAAGTCAAGACAACATTTTATTATGTTGATGAAAAACAGGAACGAATATACACTTTTGTGATGAACTGACACGTTGATACATTTTAGATCATTTCATTTGAACAGATACAAACTTCTTATATATGTAATTGAACAAGAATCACTTTTCAACTTTTTATGTTTGACATTTTTTCATCTGGAGAAGAACTCCAGATCTTCTTCTGGAGAAGAAGAATCAACTGTTCAGTAATTGAGTGATAAGAATAAAATATTTTACACATGAAAAGTAGTAATAAAGAAAAAAAAAAAGGGGGGGGGGGGGGGGGGAATGAAAAGTGTAATAATGAGGCAGTAGAAGGACAGGTGAAGTTTAACAGGTTCAATTCACTGACTTTTCCCTTTAAGAAATAAACAACATTATAAATATGGGTTAGGTTATGGTTAAAATAACTTGCACCAACAATTAAAGGTAACAAACTTACTGTTATGACTATATGGATTATGGCAATGGGCCAATTTGCCAAAGATGTTGAACTATCCCTTTAAGAAATAAACAACATTATAAATATGATCATCCTCTTTATCTCTAACTGCTCTGCTCCACTGTCACTGACACCTTCACTGGTAACAGCTTCACTGGGAGGTTTCTACCAGTGTCAATGTATGGAAACATCTTCTGAGTGAAAGTGTGTGTGAAGGTGTGTATGTGTGTGTTAGTATCAGGATCAGAGAACGACAGTTTTCCTCTGTTCAAGTCCAGATTCACTCTGATCCTCTGGAGCTTCTTCTGCACTGGGAGATAAATGTCTGGACCTGATGATGAATATGCTCCGTATTCACCTTCATTAATCCCTATTCCCCATAATCCAGACACTATCTCGTCTCCCTTCCTCTGCACAGACTCTGGTAACACACCCAGTGTCCAGTTTGTATTGTCTCCAACCTCGACATCCCAGCTGTGAGTCCCTGAGTTAAAACCCTCAGAGCCCAGGACAAAGCAGTAATAATCACTCCTCTCTGGATTGCCAGGAAGCTGCTGTTTGTCTCCAGCTCTCACACTGGTCAGATCTTCAGACAGGATGAGATCTGAATAAGCAGTGTTTGGGTCCAGAACCACAGGACTGTAGGAGACCATGTCCTTCATCTTGTTCCAGATGTTGAAGGTCAGGTTGCCCAGGTGTTTGGCCTGGTCTATCAGAGCTCCTGAGTCCAGCTGTGGATCCTCCAGCAGGGGGCGCTGCTGGACTCTTTCCACTGCAGCCTTGTAGTTGAGCAGGAATGAGACGTCTTCAGCTCTCAGCTCTCAGCTCGTCCTCTGTGGCTCTGACTGTGTGTGAAAGAGCTGCTATCTCTCTGCTCAGAGCCTCCATCTTCTCCTTCATCCTCTGACTCTTCTGCTCCTCTTCCCCCCTCAGTGCAGCCATCCTGGCCTCCTCTTCCTCTTCTAGAAACTGGTGAAGCTTCTTAAACTGCTCCTTAATCTGCCTCTCTGTGTGTCGGGCCTGGACCTTAATGTGTTCTGCTGTTTGATCAAACTTCACTTGAACTTCTTCAAAACCCTTTAACTTATTCTTTAAGGGCTCCAGAGTTTCCTCAAGTTCCTTCTTGAGTTTAGAAGCAGCTTCGTCGATGGGTCTTATTCTATGGTTGGTGTGTGTTTCTGAATGGAGACACATGTGACACACTGGCTGCTGATGGTCCAGACAGAAGAGTTTGAGTTTCTCAGAGTGCAGACTGCAGAGAGCCTCTGAAGATCTCTGCTCTCTCTGCTGTAAGAAGCTCTCACACAGGTTCTTCAACACCAGGTTACAAGGTGGATGTTCCTTTGAAGACCTTCTCTTACAAACTGGACACAGTGGATCTTGTGTCTCCTTCCACCAGCTATTCAGACAGTCTTTACAGAAGCTGTGGCTGCAGGTGCGGTAGAACTGTAATCCACAAAGAGCATCCGGACGTAGCTCTGCTGCTGCTCCAGGTGTGACAGCGCTGAGTGGAGGGTTACGGCGATGGCATCTTCAGTGGATCTGTTGGTCTGATATGCAAACTGGTAGGGATCGAAGCCTGAGGGGAGATTATCCTTGATGTGCTGGAGGACCAGTCTCTCCAAGCACTTCGTGATTACCGGTGTGAGGGCCACAGGACGGTAATCATTCAGGCTGGTGGTGGGAGACTTCTTCGGTACCGGGATGATAGTGGCGGATTTCAAACAGGACGGAATGACTGCCAGGGCCAGGGAGAGGTTAAAGATTATGGTGAAAATGTGTGTGAGCTGGAGGGCACACGCTTTGAGCACCTTCCCCGGGACTCCGTCTGGGCCAGCAGCCTTCTTGGGGTTCACTGCCAGGAGCACCCGTCTGACCTCGTGCTCGCTGACAGTGAGTGTGGGGGTGCGGGGACTGGAACTGGAGGGAGGAGAGGGAGGGGGAGGGGGGGCAGGGCAGGGGCTGATGAGTGTTGCTGTGATGTCTCAAAGCGGGCAAAGAAGCAGTTTAACTCCTCTGCTAACGTCGCACTCAGGTCTCCTGTTAGGGCAGCCTCTGTAGTTTGTGATGTCATGAATGTCCTGCCACACCGCCTGTGAGTTTTTGCTGGACGGGTGGGACTCTATCTTCCTCTTATGGTCCGCTTTGGCTTTTTTAATGCTTCTCTTCAGATCCGCTCGAGCAGTTCTGTATAAGGCTTTGTCTCCAGACCTGAAGGCAGCATCGCGGGCTTTGAGGAGTGTACGGACCTGACTGGTCACTTGATGTAGTCCAGTACCGTACTAGTGAAGGTTTCCAGCTCGTGATGTTCAAATAGGTCCCAGTCAGTCACTGTGAAGCAGTCCTGCAGCCTGGGGAGTGCATTCTCAGGCCAGGTTGTGATGGTCTTTGTGGTGGGCCTGGTGCTCCGACTGAGGGGGGTGTAGGCTGGGGAGAGCAGGAGGGACAGATGGTCTGACTGCCTAAGATGAGGTAGGGGTATGGCTCTGTATGCGTGCTTTATATTGGAATAAACATGATCCAAGGTGCTTTCCCCCCTGGTGGCACACTTGACATGCTGGTAAAATTTTGGGAGTACAGTCTTCAGGTTGGCCTTGTTAAAGTCTCCTGCAATTATGTGGACACCGTCCAGGTGAGCTCGCTGGTGTGCGTTGATAATGTTTAGCAGGAGGGAGAGCGCAGTTTTTACATTGGCGTGGGGTGGAATGTACACAGCCATAATGGTCACTACTGCTAGCTCTCTAGGTAGGAAAAAAGGCTGACATCTTACAGACATGTACTCGAGGTCGGGGGAACAGTGCTTGTCTATCACAGTCCCGTTGTTGCACCAGTTGTTGTGCACGTAAATACAGAGCCCCCCTCCTCTGCTCTTACCGGATTCCTTGGTCCTATCCCAGCTTAGCAGAGTGCGGCCTGCTAGCTGCATGCTAGCGTCGGGTATGTCCGGGTGTAGCCAGGTTTCGGTGATAATCAAAACACAGCAGTTCCGCATATAGCGATTACCAGCGAGTTGTAATTCCAGGTCATCCTTCTTATGCGCCAATGATCTCGCATTGGAGAGGTAGATGGTCGGAAGAGAAGGCTTGTGTGGTCTTTTCCTTAGCCTTAGCATGACACCTGCAGCCACGCTTCTGCTTCCTCTCCCTTCTCCGGCTGCGCCGCCTTCGAGGGCCAATTACAATCCACGGGGAGCCCGGTGTTCTCGTTATCTCCTATGGGATGTTGTGCGAGTGCTGGTAAACACTCGTAATGGGTGTCTGGTGCTGAGCCCCGATTTCCAGGAGGTTCTGTCGAGTGTAGAGGATGTTCGTAGAGCCGAGTGTGCAAAAACAAATTAGAGAAAAGTACCATAACATCAGAGAGAGATGCAATGAGAGGAAGAGCCGTGAGCCGCTGCACAAATGCGCGCCGCCATCTTGCATCATTATCTGCGGCGAAACCGCATTCATTTCATCAATATTTTGTTATGATATTCTGGTGCTATTCCCCTCCGAGCCCGTGGTGGCATGTTATCAACATCCTGCGCCTGTAGGTTGACCTACTAACCCGACCTGGATGATGTCATCTCCGACTGCGGTGCGGCGCGGCTAACTTGCTATGGCTAATGCTATGGTTCGTTTCTGCGTGTTTCTGACTTGTCAGAACAAAATGAGCAGCTCGACGAAGTTCAGCTTCCACAGGCTTCCTCTCCTCAACCTGGACTCACTAAGGGTGTATTCACACCTGCAGTGTTAGTGCGCACTAAATCTGGTGCGCACTAAATTTGGTCCAGTTTGGGTTGGTGTGAAAGCACATCGCACTCTAATGCGCACCAAAACTAGTGCGGCCTGAGGAGGTGGTCTCGGTTCGGCTCCAGCCGAACTCTGGTGCGCACTAGTTTAGGTGTGAAAGCAACCGCACTCTGGTGCGAGCCAACTGCCAGGCGAACTCAACACGTTTGAGCTAAAAGGGCTCCCGTAGTCACTGACAACGGGTTAACGCAGCGGGGAGACCGCCCGGTGCTCCGGTGCTGCGGAGCTATGTCCCCACAAACGAAGCAGCAGCAGCAGGGCAGCCGGTCGGTGCGTGTCCGCTGAGTCCGCTCAGACACCGGACAGGTCGGCGTCCGTCCCTCGGGTCCGCGGAGCAGCTGATTACCGAGCTGCAGCAGCAGAGGTCCGCCGTGTTTAACGTTTAACCGGGAACTAACGGGACCGAGCTGGGTGAACGCAACCGGAAACCAGCCGGAAGTACCAAACAGAGTTATACATGCAAACAATATAGAAATAAATGACCAGAGCTACTAACAACCGGCTCTACTTGAGTCTCCATCAGGAAAGTTTTATCAATCAGCGCTTCCAGATTTCAACTGGTAGTCATGGAGACGTGACGTTCTCCAAGTTTGGTCCCGAGTGACAAAAAGCAGGTGTGAACGCAACCGCACTAACTGAAAAATGAAACATTGTATCATTTTAACATTTGGTGCGCACCAGAGTGTGCACTAAACAGGTGTGAATACACCCTAAAGCTCCGGCTGGTTGAGCTAAAAATGAAGACCTGAATGCTGAAGCGGAATGATTATTATCAGAATGAGCCGGGCAGCGGTCGGAGATGACATCATCCAGATCAGAGGTTAGTAGTCAACCTACAGACGCCGGATGTTGATAACATGCCACCACGGGCTCGGAGGGGAATAGCACTAGTTTATCAAAACAAAATATTGGCAAAATGAACGAGTTTTGCGGCGGATAATGTCTTATTTAGAGGCTGCATTGCGTGCCGCGTGTTCTCGCATTATACGGATATACGCGCCGCTCCACTGGGGCTAATTTCGTCAAAACGACTCCAAATGACACCAAAGTTGTCTGGGTGAGTAAATGATCGAATGTTATGCTAGAAATAAGGTCCAGGTCGTAAAAAACGGAAATTATCCTTTAAGATAAGTATGATCATCCTCTTTATCTCTTACTGCTCTGCTCCACTGTCACCGAAACCTTCACTGGCAACAGCTTCAATGGGAGGTCATCAATAGTGTCAATGTATGGAAACATCTTCTGAGTGAAAGTGTGTGTGAAGGTGTGTATGTGTGTGTTAGTATCAGGATCAGAGAACGACAGTTTTCCTCTGTTCAAGTCCAGATTCACTCTGATCCTCTGGTGCTTCTTCTGCTCTGGGAGAACAATGTCTGGACCTGATGGTGAACATGCTCCGTATTTACCTTCGCAGAACCATATTCCCCATAATCCAGACACTATCTCATCTCCCTTCCTCTGCACATACTCTGTTAACACACCGAGTCCCCAGTACGTACTGTCTCCAACCTCGACATCCCAGCTGTGAGTCCCTGAGTTAAAACCCTCAGAGCCCAGGACAGAGCAGGAATAATCACTCCTCTCTGGATTGTCAGGAAGCTGCTGTCCATCTCCTCCATCTCTCACACTGGTCAGATCTTCAGACAGGATGAGATATGGATGAGCAGTGTTTGGGTCCAGAACCACAGGACTGTAGGAGACCATATCCTTCATCTTGTTCCAGATGTTGAAGGTCAGGTTGCCCAGGTGTTTGGCCTGGTCTATCAGAGCTCCTGAGTCCAGCTGTGGATCCTCCAGCAGGGGGCGCTGCTGGACTCTTTCCACTGCAGCCTTGTAGTTGAGCAGGAATGAGACGTCTTCAGCTCTCAGCTCGTCCTCTGTGGCTCTGACTGTGTGTGAAAGAGCTGCTATCTCTCTGCTCAGAGCCTCCATCTTCTCCTTCATCCTCTGACTCTTCTGCTCCTCTTCCTCCCTCAGTGCAGCCATCCTGGCCTCCTCTTCCTCTTCTAGAAACTGGTGAAGCTTCTTAAACTGCTCCTTAATCTTCCTCTCTGTGTGTCGGGCCTGGGCCATAATGTGTTTTGCTGTTTGATGAATCTCCACTTGAACTTCTTCAAAACCCTTTAGCTTCTCCTTTAAGGGCTCCAGAGTTTCTTCAAGTTCCTTCTTGAGTTGTGAAGCAGCTTCATCGATGGGTTTGAATATGTGGTTTTTGTGTGTGTCTGAATGGAGACAGATGTGACACACTGGCTGCTGATGGTCCAGACAGAAGAGTTTGGGTTTCTCCGAGTGCAGACTGCAGAGAGCCTCTGAAGATCTCTGATCTCTCTGCTGTAAGAAGCTCTCACACAGGTTCTTCAACGCCAGACTAAAAGGTGGAAGACCCTTTGAAGATCTTCTCTTACAAACTGGACACAGTGGATCTTGTTTCTCCTTCCACCAGCTCTTCAGACAGTCTTTACAGAAGCTGTGGCTGCAAGACAGAACAACAGGATCTCTGAAGACCTCCGTACAGACCGGACAGCAGAGATCCTCCTCTGGTCTGGAAGCCATTTAGTCTGTGAGTGAAGCTGAAAACACAACAGACAGGAAGTAGAGTCAGTCATGGCTCCCCTCCCTCCTCTACTGACTGGACTGAAGTTTACTGTGACTCTGACTCCAGGTTTTAGTCAAACTCACCTTCAGTGTGTGGAGTGTCAGCAGGTTGAAGCAGCAGTGTTGTAGCTGGACTCACTCACAGGAAGTTGTTGGTTTGGTCTGAAGCTGAATGTCTGCGTCTCTGCGACTGACAGACTTCAATGCACTGTTCAATGCACTGTTTCCTGGTTTATCTCAGGTGAGTCAGGTAAGGAGGCGGAGCTTTGAAAAATGACTGAATGTTGAACAGGTTAGTCCAGATTAATGTAGAGGAGCAGTTCTAGGTATGTGCCTCGTTTTAAAAAGGGTCTTTTCGTGTGTTTTTTGATGAATAAATAATTTACTGTTGTGCATAGGGATGTAAAAAAAAAAAAAGTTTATATACCGTACACATTTCCTTGTCATACCATATCGTGTCTGCTTGTGATTCAAGACATATAAACTCATGTAGATTAATATCACCAGCTCTGACAGCTTTGAAACTTGACATAATTGTGGTCAGAAAGCTGCTTTACCTGTTAGAAAAACCTGGGTGTGAATATCTTAATTCTTTATGTAGAAAGAAAGAAACAGTTTAAGTGCAGTACTTGTACCTATGCAGAGTGCTTGTACACAGTGTGGTGTCAGTACTTCATCTCAACACTTCCTCCACCTCTGCTGCTAATTATAAAGAGAATGGGATGTCATGTAGATGCAGGAGACGTTAAAGACGAAGCTGAATATGAATCCAAGTCAAGACAACATTTTATTATGTTGATGAAAAACAAAAATGACTGTACATTCAGCTTTTGTGATGAACTGGCACGTTAATACATTTTAGATCATTTCATGTGAACAGATACAAACTTTTTACATATGTAATTAAACAAGAATCACATTTCAACTTTTCATGTTTGACATTTTTTTTATCTGGAGAAGAACTCCAGATCTTCTTCTGGATAATCAAAGAATCAAATTTTCAGTAATTGAGTGATAAGAGTGAAAATATTTTACACATGAAAAGTAGTAAAAGAAAAAAATAATAATAATGACAGCAGGAGGACAGGTGAAGTTTAACAGGTTCAATTCACTTTTTCCCTTTTCACTGACCTTTCCCACCATTATAAATATGATATAAATGAACGAACGAATGTACATTCAGCTTTTGTGATGAACTGACAGGTCAATACATTTTAGATCATTTCATGTGAACAGATACAAACTTTTTACATCTGTAATTAAACAAGAATCACTTTTCAACTTTTCATGTTTGACATTTTTTCATCTGGAGAAGAGCTCCATTCTGGAGAATCAAATTAGATTAGATTAGAAAACTTTATTGATCCCCAAAGGGAAACTGCTTTGCCACCAAATAAAAACGCATACATCCACTTAACAAACAATACAAACATTTGCATACCATTGCACAAAACTTATCAACATGATTGAAATATTCAGTAACTGAGTGATAAGAGTGAAAATATTTTAACAAATGAAAAGTAGATAAAAAGGAAAAGTGTAATAATGAGACAGCAGGAGGACAGGTGCAGTTTAACAGGTTCAATTCACTAACTTTTCCCTTTAAGAAATAAACAACATTATGATCGTCCTCTTTATCTCTAACTGCTCTGCTCCACTGTCACTGACACCTTCACTGGCAACAGCTTCACTAGGAGGTTTCTAGCAGTGTTAATGTATGGAAACATCTTCTGAGTGAAAGTGTGTGTGAAGGTGTGTATGTGTGTGCTAGTATCAGGATCAGAGAACGACAGTTTTCCTCTGTTCATGTCCAGATTCACTCTGATCCTCTGGAACTTCTTCTGCACTCGGAGAACAGTCCCTATAGATGATAGTGACCATAATTTGTATTCACCTTCATTAAACCATATTCCCCATGGACCAGACAGTATCTCTTCTCCCTTCCTCTGCACAGACTCTGTTAACACACCCAGTCCCCAGTTTGTATTGTCTCTAACCTCGACATCCCAGCTGTGAGTCCCTGAGTTAAAACCCTCAGAGCCCAGGACAGTGTAGTAAGAATCAATCCTCTCTGGATTGTCAGGAAGCTGCTGATCATCTCCAGCTCTCACACTGGTCAGATCTTCAGACAGGATGAGATATGAAACAGCAGTGTTTGGGTCCAGAACCACAGAACTGTAGGAGACCATGTCCTTCATCTTGTTCCAGATGTTGAAGGTCAGGTTGCCCAGGTGTTTGGCCTGGTCTATCAGAGCTCCTGAGTCCAGCTGTGGATCCTCCAGCAGGGGGCGCTGCTGGACTCTTTCCACTGCAGCCTTGTAGTTGAGCAGGAATGAGACGTCTTCAGCTCTCAGCTCGTCCTCTGTGGCTCTGACTGTGTGTGAAAGAGCTGCTATCTCTCTGCTCAGAGCCTCCATCTTCTCCTTCATCCTCTGACTCTTCTGCTCCTCTTCCTCCCTCAGTGCAGCCATCCTGGCCTCCTCTTCCTCTTCTAGAAACTGATGAAGCTTCTTAAACTGATCCTTAATCTGCCTCTCTGTGTGTCGGGCCTGGACCTTTATGTGTTCTGCTGTTTGATCAAATTTCACTTGAACTTCTTCAAAGCCCTTTAACTTCTTCTTTAAGGGCTCCAGAGTTTCCTCAAGTTCCTTCTTGAGTTTCGAAGCAGCTTCATTGATGGGTCTGATTCTGTGGTTGGTGTGTGTTTCTGAATGGAGACAGACAAGACACACTGGCTGCTGATGGTCCAGACAAAAGAGTTTGAGTTTCTCAGAGTGCAGACTGCAGAAAGCCTCTGAAGATCTCTGATCTCTCTGCTGTAAGAAGCTCTCACACAGGTTCTTTATCACCAGACTAACAGGTGGTTGTTCCTTTGAAGATCTTCTCTTACAAACTGGACATAGTTGATCTTGTTTCTCCTTCCACCAGCTCTTCAGACAGTCTTTACAGAAGCTGTGGCTGCAGGACAGAACAACAGGATCTCTGAAGACCTCCGTACAGACCGGACAGCAGAGATCCGCCTCTAATCTGGAAGCCATTGAGTCTGTGAGTGAAGCTGAAAACACAGCAGACAGGAAGTAGAGTCAGTCATGGCTCCCCTCCCTCCTCTACTGACTTGACTGAAGTTTACTGTGACTCTGAGTCCAGGTTTTAGTCAAACTCACCTTCAGTGTGTGGAGAGTCAGCAGGTTGAAGCAGCGGCGTTGTAGCTGGACTCACTCACAGGAAGTTGTTGGTTTGGTCTGAAGCTGAATCTGATCGCCTCTTCTTCAGTCTGCGTCTCTGGGACTGACAATGCCCAAATACAGTTGTTCCTGGTTTATCTCAGGTGAGTCATGTGAGGGGGCGCAGCTTTGAAAAGTGACTGAATGTTGAACAGGTTCAGTCTTGTTGAATGAAGAGGAGCATTTATAGACTAGTGCCTCGTTTTAGGGTATTTTCATGTGTTTTTTGATAAATAAATAAATAAATAACTGTTGTGCATAGAGATGTAAAATAAAAAAAAGAAAGATTATATACCATACACGTTTCCTTGTCATACCATGTCGTGTGTGTGTGGATGTCAAGACATATGAACTCATGTAAATAACACAAGCTCTGACAACTTTGAAACTTGACATAATTGTGGTCAGGAAGCTGCTTTACCTGTTAGAAAAACTTTGGTGTGAATATCTTAATTCTTTGTGTGGAAGGGAGCAATCGTTAAGTGCAGTACTTGTACCTGTGCAGAGTACTTGTACACAGTGTGGTGTCAGTACTTCATCTCAACACTTCCTCCACCTCTGCTGCTAATTATAAAGAGAATGGGATGTTGTGTAGATGTAGGAGACGTTAAAGACGAAGCTGAATATGAATCCAGGTCAAGACAACATTTTATTATGTTGATGAAAAACAGGAACAAATGTACATTCAGCTTTTGTGATGAACTGACACGTTAATACATTTTAGATCATTTCATATGAACAGATACAAACTTTTTACATTATGTAATTAAAAAAGAATCACCTTTCAACTTTTTATGTTTGACATTTTTTCATCTGGAGAAGAACTCCAGGTTTTCTTCTGGAGAAGAGGAATCAATTGTTCAGTAATTGAGTGATAAGAGTGAAAATATTTTACACATGATAGGTAGTGAAAAAAAAAGGAAAAGTGTAATAATGAGGCAGCAGGAGGACAGGTGAAGTTCAACAGGTTCAATTCACTGACTTTTCCCTTTAAGCAATAAACAACATTATAAATATGATCATCCTCTTTATCTCTAACTGCTCTGCTCCACTGTCACTGACATCTTCACTGGTAACAGCTTCACTGGGAGGTTTCTAGCAGTGTTAATGTATGGAAACATCTTCTGAGTGAAAGTGTGTGTGAAGGTGTGTATGTGTGCTTTAGTATCAGGATCAGAGAACAACAGTTTTCCTCTGTTCAAGTTCAGATTCACTCTGATCCTCTGGAACTTCTTCAGCTCTGGGAGATCAATGTCTGGACCTGATGGTGAAAATGCTCCGTATTCACCTTCATTAGACCCTATTCCCCATAATACAGACAGTATCTCAGCTCCCTTCCTCTGCACAGACTCTGGTAACACACCCAATGACCACTGTGTACTGTCTCCAACCTCGACATCCCAGCTGTGAGTCCCTGAGTTAAAACCCTCAGAGCCCAAGACAGAGCAGTAAGATTCAATCCTCTCTGGATTGTCAGGAAGCTGCTGTTCGTCTCCTCGTCTCACACTGGTCAGATCTTCAGACAGAATGAGTTCTGGATGAGCAGTGTTTGGGTCCAGAACCACAGGACTGTAGGAGACCATGTCCTTCATCTTGTTCCAGATGTTGAAGGTCAGGTTGCCCAGGTGTTTGGCCTGGTCTATCAGAGCTCCTGAGTCCAGCTGTGGATCCTCCAGCAGGGGGCGCTGCTGGACTCTTTCCACTGCAGCCTTGTAGTTGAGCAGGAATGAGACGTCTTCAGCTCTCAGCTCGTCCTCTGTGGCTCTGACTGTGTGTGAAAGAGCTGCTATCTCTCTGCTCAGAGCCTCCATCTTCTCCTTCATCCTCTGACTCTTCTGCTCCTCTTCCTCCCTCAGTGCAGCCATCCTGGCCTCCTCTTCCTCTTCTAGAAACTGGTGAAGCTTCTTAAACTGCTCCTTAATCTGCCTCTCTGTGTGTCGGGCCTGGACCTTGATGTGTTCTGCTGTTTGATCAAACTTCACTTGAACCTTTTCAAAACCCTTTAACTTCTTCTTTAAGGGCTCCAGAGTTTCCTCAAGTTCCTTCTTGAGTTTAGAAGCAGCTTCATCGATGGGTCTGATTCTATGGTTGGTATGTGTTTCTGAATCTCTGCAGATGAGACACACTGGCTGCTGATGGTCCAGACAGAAGAGTTTGAGTTTCTCAGAGTGCAGACTGCAGAGAGCCTCTGAAGATCTCTGCTCTCTCTGCTGTAAGAAGCTCTCACACAGGTTCTTCAACACCAGGTTACAAGGTGGTTTGTGTCTTGAAGATCTTCTCTTGCAAACTGGACACAGTTGATCTTGTTTCTCCTTCCACCAGCTCTTCAGACAGTCTTTACAGAAGCTGTGGCTGCAGGACAGAACAACAGGATCTCTGAAGACCTCCGTACAGACCGAACAGTAGAAATCCTCCTCTAATCTGGAAGCCATTTAGTCTGTGAGTGAAGCTGAAAACACAGCAGACAGGAAGTAGAGTCAGTCATGGCTCCCCTCCCTCCTCTACTGACTTGACTGAAGTTTACTGTGACTCTGAGTCCAGGTTTTAGTCAAACTCACCTTCAGTGTGTGGAGTGTCAGCAGGTTGAAGCAGCAGTGTTGTAGCTGGACTCACTCACAGGAAGTTGTTGGTTTGGTCTGAAGCTGAATCTGATCGTCTCTTCTTCAGTCTGCGTCTCTGGGACTGACAGAGTCCAATGCACTGTTTCCTGGTTTATTTCAGGTGAGTCAGGTGAGGAGGCGGAGCTTTGAAATGTGACTGAATGTTGAACAGGTTAGTCCAGATTAATGTAGAGGAGCAGTTCTAGGCAAGTGCCTCCTTTTAAAAAGGGTATTTTCCTGTGTTTTTTGATAAATAAATTACTGTTGTGCATAGAGATGTAAGAAACAAAGGTTAAAGCAGAAGAAAGTTATATATTTGTGTTAATATAAGTCTTAAATAGTTATATCTTCCAACAGCAATCACTTACATAGAGTGTTTGGACTGAAACACGGGTCTGTCAGTCCCTCTGCTCTGCTCTGAGCCGAGGAGAAAACATTTATCGTATCCTACAGTTTTTATCCAATGAGGAGAGAGAAAGGCATGCAGGGCTGTGTGTGCAGCCAAGGAACGCCGTGAATGTGGCGACGTAGGGACGAGGACTGTTATGGTGCGTTCAAGGAAACTCGTATTTTTCCGACCGTGAAGTCGTACCAGTTTGATCTGGTACGAGTTCACCGGTCGGAAGTTACGAGTGGCCGTTATAGTGACTTTCACCGGTAAAACAGGTCGGAAAAACACGAGTGGGTTGCCTGAAACGCTACAAAATCGTAAGTTGTGACTTGAAGCTGTAATTTACGATTTCAAAAGCCTGCCTGGAACGCAGCATTAGCGAAAACGACCGGACCACTTACTTCTGCTTTAACTCCTGTACACTTTCCTTGTCATATGTCGTGTGGGAGTTACAGTAAGACACATAAACTCATGTAGATTAATAACACCAGCTCTGACAGCTTTGAAACTTGACATAATTGTGGTCAGAAAGCTACTTTACCCGTTAGAAAAACTTGGGTGTGAATATCTTAATTCTTTGTGTGGAAGGGAGCAACTGTTTAAGTGCAGTACTTGTACCTGTGCCGAGTACTTGTACACAGTGTGGTGTCAGTACTTCATTTCAGCACTTCCTCCACCTCTGCTGCTAATTATAAAGAGAATGGGATGTTGTGTAGATGCAGGAGACGTTAAAGACGAAGCTGAATATGAATCCAAGTCAAGACAACATTTTATTATGTTGATGAAAAACAGGAACAAATGTACATTCAGCTTTTGTGATGAACTGACACGTTGATACATTTTAGATCATTTCATATTAACAGATACAAACGTTTTACATATGTAAATTAAACAAGAATCACCTTTCAACTTTTTATGTTTGACATTTTTTCTTCTAGCGAAGAAGGATCAAATGTTCAGTAATTGAGTGATAAGAGTGAAAATATTTTACACATGAAAAGTAGTAAAAAGGAAAAGTGAAAAGTGTAATAATGAGACAGCAGGAGGACAGGTGAAGTTTAACAGGTTCAAATCACTGACTTTTCCCTTTAAGAAATAAACAACATTATAAATATGATCATCCTCTTTATCTCTAACTGCTCTGCTCCACTGTCACTGACACCTTCACTGGTAACAGCTTCAATGGGAGGTCATCACCAATGTTAATGAGTGGAAACATCTTCTGAGTGAAAGTGTGTGTGAAGGTGTGTATGTGTGTGTTAGTATCAGGATCAGAGAACGACAGTTTTCCTCCGTTCAAGTCCAGATTCACTCTGATCCTCTGGAACTTCTTATGCACTGGGAGATCAATGTCTGGATCTGATGGTGAACCTGCTCCGTATTCACCTTCATCAAACCATATTCTCCATAATCCAGACAGTATCTTGGTTCCCTTCCTCTGCACAGACTCTGTTAACACACCCAGTGCCCACTCTGTACTGTCCCCTACCTCGACATCCCAGCTGTGAGTCCCTGAGTTAAAACCCTCAGAGCCCAGGACAGAGGAGCAGTAAGTATCAATCCTCTCTGGATTGTCAGGAAGCTGAGACTGTTCGTCTCCTCTTCTCACACTGGTCAGATCTTCAGACAGGATGAGATCTGGATGAGCAGTGTTTGGGTCCAGAACCACAGGACTGTAGGAGACCATGTCCTTCATCTTGTTCCAGATGTTGAAGGTCAGGTTGCCCAGGTGTTTGGCCTGGTCTATCAGAGCTCCTGAGTCCAGCTGTGGATCCTCCAGCAGGGGGCGCTGCTGGACTCTTTCCACTGCAGCCTTGTAGTTGAGCAGGAATGAGACGTCTTCAGCTCTCAGCTCGTCCTCTGTGGCTCTGACTGTGTGTGAAAGAGCTGCTATCTCTCTGCTCAGAGCCTCCATCTTCTCCTTCATCCTCTGACTCTTCTGCTCCTCTTCCTCCCTCAGTGCAGCCATCCTGGCCTCCTCCTCCTCTTCTAGAAACTGGTGAAGCTTCTTAAACTGCTCCTTAATCTGCCTCTCTGTGTGTCGGGCCTGGACCTTAATGTGTTCTGCTGTTTGATCAAACTTCACCTGAACTTCTTCAAAACCCTTTAACTTCTTCTTTAAGGGCTCCAGAGTTTCCTCAAGTTCCTTCTTGAGTTTAGAAGCTGCTTCATCGATGGGTCTGATTCTATGGTTGGTGTGGGTTTCCGAATCTCTGCAGATGTGACACACTGGCTGCTGATGGTCCAGACAGAAGAGTTTGAGTTTTTCAGAGTGCAGACTGCAGAGAGCCTCTGAAGATCTCTGCTCTCTCTGCTGTAAGAAGCTCTCACACAGGTTCTTCAACACCAGGTTAATAGGTGGATGATACTTTGAAGATCTTCTCTTACAAACTGGACACAGTTGATCTTGTTTCTCCTTCCACCAGCTCTTCAGACAGTCTTTACAGAAGCTGTGGCTGCAGGACAGAACAACAGGATCTCTGAAGACCTCTGTACAGACCGGACAGCAGAGATCCTCCTCTAATCTGGAAGCCATTTAGTCTGTGAGTGAAGCTGAAAACACAGCAGACAGGAAGTAGAGTCAGTCATGGCTCCCCTCCCTCCTCTACTGACTTGACTGAAGTTTACTGTGACTCTGAGTCCAGGTTTTAGTCAAACTCACCTTCAGTGTGTGGAGTGTCAGCAGGTTGAAGCAGCAGTGTTGTAGCTGGACTCACTCACAGGAAGTTGTTGGTTTGGTCTGAAGCTGAATCTGATCGTCTCTTCTTCAGTCTGCGTCTCTGGGACTGACAGAGTCCAATGCACTGTTTCCTGGTTTATTTCAGGTGAGTCATGTGAGGGGGTGGAGCTTTGAAAAATGACTGAATGTTGAACAGGTTAGTCCAGATTAATGTAGAGGAGCAGTTCTAGGCATGTGCCTCGTTTTAAAAAGGGTCTTTTCATGTGTTTTTTGATAAATAAATAAATTACTGTTGTGCATAGAGATGTAAGAAACAAAGGTTACTGTATCTACTGTACACGTTTCCTTGTCGTACCATGTTGTGTGTGTGTGAGAGAGTTACAGTAAGACATATAAACTCATGTAGATTAATAACACAAACTCTGACAGCTTTGAAACTTGACATAATTGTGGTCAGAAAGCTGCTTTAACTGTTAGAAAAACTTTGGTGTGAATATCTTGATTCTTGTGTGGAAGGGAGCAACTGTTTAAGTGTAGTACTTGTACCTGTGCCGAGTACTTGTACACAGTGTGGTGTCAGTACTTCATCTCAACACTTCCTCCACCTCTGCTGCTGATTATAAAGAGAATGGGATGTTGTGTAGATGCAGGAGACGTTAAAGACGAAGCTGAATATGAATCCAAGTCAAGACAACATTTTATTATGTTGATGAAAAACAGGAACAAATGTACATTCAGCTTTTGGGAAGAACTGACACGTTGATACATTTTAGATCATTTCATGTGAACAGATACAAACTTTTTACATATGTAATTAAACAAGAATCACCTTTCAACTTTTTATGTTTGACATTTTATCATCTGGAGAAGAACTCCAGATTTTCTTCTGGAAAAGAAGAATCAAATGTTCAGTAATTGAGTGATAAGAATAAAATATTTTACACATGAGAAGTAGTAATAAAGAAAAAAAGGGGGGGAGGGGGGGGTGAAAAGTGTAATAATGAGGCAGCAGAAGGACAGGTGAAGTTTAACAGGTTCAATTCACTGACTTTTCCCTTTAAGAAATAAACAACATTATAAATATGGGTTAGGTTATGGTTAAAATAACTTGCACCAACAATTAAAGGTAACAAACTTACTGTTATGACTATAGGGATTATGGCAATGGGCCAATTTGCCAAAGATGTTGAACTATCCCTTTAAGAAATAAACAACATTATAAATATGATCATCCTCTTTATCTCTAACTGCTCTGCTCCACTGTCACTGACACCTTCACTGGCAACAGCTTCACTGGGAGGTTTCTATCAGTGTTAATGAATGGAAACATCTTTTGAGTGAAAGTGTGTGTGAAGGTGTGTATGTGTGTGTTAGTATCGGGATCAGAGAACGACAGTTTTCCTCTGTTCAAGTCCAGATTCACTCTGATCCTCTGGAACTTCTTCAGCTCTGGGAGATCAATGTCTGGACCTGATGGTGAAAATGCTCCGTATTCACCTTCATTAGACCCTATTCCCCATAATACAGACAGTATCTCAGCTCCCTTCCTCTGCACAGACTCTGGTAACACACCCAATGACCACTGTGTACTGTCTCCAACCTCGACATCCCAGCTGTGAGTCCCAGAGTTAAAACCCTCAGAGCCCAAGACAGAGCAGTAAGAATCAAACCTCTCTGGATTGTCAGGAAGCTGCTGTTCGTCTCCTCGTCTCACACTGGTCAGATCTTCAGACAGAATGAGTTCTGGATAAGCAGTGTTTGGGTCCAGAACCACAGGACTGTAGGAGACCATGTCCTTCATCTTGTTCCAGATGTTGAAGGTCAGGTTGCCCAGGTGTTTGGCCTGGTCTATCAGAGCTCCTGAGTCCAGCTGTGGATCCTCCAGCAGGGGGCGCTGCTGGACTCTTTCCACTGCAGCCTTGTAGTTGAGCAGGAATGAGACGTCTTCAGCTCTCAGCTCGTCCTCTGTGGCTCTGGCTGTGTGTGAAAGAGCTGCTATCTCTCTGCTCAGAGCCTCCATCTTCTCCTTCATCCTCTGACTCTTCTGCTCCTCTTCCTCCCTCAGTGCAGCCATCCTGGCCTCCTCTTCCTCTTCTAGAAACTGGTGAAGCTTCTTAAACTGATCCTTAATCTGCCTCTCTGTGTGTCGGGCCTGGACCTTAATGTGTTCTGCCGTTTGACCAAACTTCACCGGAACTTCTTCAAAACCCTTTAACTTCTTCTTTAAGGGCTCCAGAGTTTCCTCAAGTTCCTTCTTGAGTTTCGAAGCAGCTTCATTGATGGGTCTGATTCTATGGTTGGTGTGTGTTTCTGAATGGAGACAGATGTGACACACTGGCTGCTGATGGTCCAGACAGAAGAGTTTGAGTTTCTCAGAGTGCAGACTGCAGAGAGCCTCTGAAGATCTCTGCTCTCTCTGCTGTAAGAAGCTCTCACACAGGTTCTTCAACACCAGGTTATTAAGTGGATGTTCCTTAGAAGATCTTCTCTTACAAACTGGACACAGTTGATCTTGTTTCTCCTTCCACCAGCTCTTCAGACAGTCTTTACAGAAGCTGTGGCTGCAGGACAGAACAACAGGGTCTCTGAAGACCTCCGTACAGACCGGACAGCAGAAATCCTCCTCTAATCTGGAAGCCATTTAGTCTGCGAGTGAAGCTGAAAACACAGCAGACAGGAAGTAGAGTCAGTCGTGGCTCCCCTCCCTCCTCTACTGACTTGACTGAAGTTTACTGTGACTCTGAGTTCAGGTTTTAGTCAAACTCACCTTCAGTGTGTGGAGTGTCAGCAGGTTGAAGCAGCAGTGTTGTAGCTGGACTCACTCACAGGAAGTTGTTGGTTTGGTCTGAAGCTGAATCTGATCGTCTCTTCTTCAGTCTGCGGCTCTGGGACTGACAGAGTCCAATGCTCTGTTTCCTGGTTCATCTCAGGTGAGTCATGTGAGGGGGCGGAGCTTTGAAAAATGACTGAATGTTGAACAGGTTGATCCACATTACTGTAGAAGAGCAGTTCTAGGCATGTATAAATAAATAAATTGCTGTTGTGCATAGGGATGTGGGAAAAAAAGGTTATCTACCGTTCACATCGGAGTTACAGTAAGACATAGGCTATAAACTCATGTATATTTATAACACAAGCTCTGACAGCTTTGAAACTTGACATGATTGTGGTCAGAAAGCTGCTTCACGTGTTATAAAAAACTTTGGTGTGAAGATCTTGATTCTTTGTGTGGAAGGGAGCAACTGTTTAAGTGTAGTACTTGTACCTGTGCCGAGTACTTGTACACAGTGTGGTGTCAGTACTTCATCTCAACACTTCCTCCACCTCTGCTGCTGATTATAAAGAGAACGGGATGTTGTGTAGATGCAGGAGACGTTAAAGACGAAGCTGAATATGAATCCAAGTCAAGACAACATTTTATTATGTTGATGAAAAACAGGAACAAATCTACATTCAGCTTTTGTGATGAACTGTCACGTTGATACATTTTAGATCATTTCATGTGAACAGATACAAACTTTTTACATATGTAATTAAACAAGAATCACCTTTTAACTTTTTATGTTTGACATTTTATCATCTGGAGAAGAACTCCAGATTTTCTTCTGGAAAAGAAGAATCAAATGTTCAGTAATTGAGTGATAAGAATAAAATATTTTACACATGAGAAGTAGTAATAAAGAAAAAAAAGGGGGGAGGGGGGGGGGTGAAAAGTGTAATAATGAGGCAGCAGAAGGACAGGTGAAGTTTAACAGGTTCAATTCACTGACTTTTCCCTTTAAGAAATAAACAACATTATAAATATGGGTTAGGTTATGGTTAAAATAACTTGCACCAACAATTAAAGGTAACAAACTTACTGTTATGACTATAGGGATTATGGCAATGGGCCAATTTGCCAAAGATGTTGAACTATCCCTTTAAGAAATAAACAACATTATAAATATGATCATCCTCTTTATCTCTAACTGCTCTGCTCCACTGTCACTGACACCTTCACTGGTAACAACAAGACAACATTTTATTATGTTGATGAAAAACAGGAACAAATCTACATTCAACTTTTGTGATGAAGTGACACGTTAATACTAGGGCCCGGACTTTAACGCATTAATTACGATTAATTAATTACACAAAAATTAACGCGTTAAAAAAATTAACGCATTTTAATCGCACTTATTTAAAAAAAAAAAAAAAAATTTCTCACGTGTGTCTACGTGCAGTGCGCCCGCACGCGAGAGAGGCGGCAGTTTGAGAGGCTGACTGGCAGAGATGAGAGCTGGTGAAACGCTAGCATGGTTATTTAAAACACCATCTCTGATCTCTGCCTGTGTAGTGGGTCTGAATAGCCACATATAGTTTATTACTTTAACAGACACCCCCTCTTTTTCATTTTAATATTTGAACCTTTATTTGAAACTTTATAAACTCAGTTTTGCAGAAAGCATTACCACTTTGCGCCAATAGATGGTGCTCTAACACCAGTGGGTCCAGCAAATAGTTTCTGCTCTGCTTTGCTCTGCGCATGTGCAGAGAATAAACCTGCTGAGCAGCAGTAGCATGAGCTAACAGCTCTCGTGTCCTGTGTTTGGATCCACAGGTATGTAAAATGTATTAATTGTACAGTTTTCTTCAGTTAAACTATGTAACAACATAAGGCGAAGCCGTGAAGTGAAGCTAAGCATTGTAGGATGTTGAAATATGTACTTTATCGTCGTTGTTTACTATCGGGCGTTCATGTCCGCAAAAGGTCGGGTAAACCAGAATGAGTGTATATTTGTGTGTGTGAGCAGTTCCGACCATAAACGTTGCCTGCTAGAGTTATTGTTTATTAATACTTTTCTGAGAGTAATTCGTACGGTATTTACAGTGTTGTGTATTATGAAATGTGAACATTAAGCGCATGTGCAGAGAATAAACCTGCTGAGCAGCAGTAGCATGAGCTAACAGCTCTCGTGTCCTGTGTTTGGATCCACAGATAAACTGTTAGCACCGTAACTCAGCCGCTCAGTGCCCGCCGCCTGAGTGGCTCATGCTGCCGGTCCAGAGACCCCTAGCTCTGGCGCCGGTAACATTTGGGGGCTCGGTCCGGGATGAGTTAGCGTTCCTGCCGGTGAAGTGAGTGTCGCGACGACGTGAAACGGTGCCCAAAGCTTCAGGGAAGGCTGCTGCAGTCCAGAGCGTCATCCAGAGAGCGGAAGTCACCAGAGTAACGCCACAATAGCCACTGTCACCCCACGGCGGATGCTGATCTTCAAGATCCAGAAGAGTCTTTCATATTTGAATGCAGACCAGCTTTTGGCAATCGTGAGTTCAATAGACGATGGCAGCATAACTCACCACATTAAAGACTTGAGTGAACCAGAACTGTATGACCTGATTGTGGACTACCTCAGGAGTGAGAAATTAAGTGCTATGGAAGATGAGGGCATGACTCAACTCCTTATCCTAAATGACTTGCTGAGTGACCTGCTGGCCACAGACCCGGGTGAAAGTGAAGCTAGCCGGACTGCGCAGGAGACAGGACAGCCAGGGGAGGATCCATCACCCCATGAGGAGCAGCTATCCACTTCACCTCATTCTGAGTATCAAGACACAGTCACACAATCCACAACAACCACACACAGCCACAACATTCCCACACAGCCCTTGCAGATGAACAAAGACATTCATCCCCTTTTACCTCCACCACTGGACAAAGAGACACACACTACCAGCCCCTCACACAACAGAGACATTCATACACGTCCAGCATCTTCGGGAGGAGGCGGTGGACTGCCGGCGAGGAACTGTGGCACTTCCGCTGTCACCGGGGCTTTCGCCACGGGGGTTGGTGGTTCTCCCCGTGGTGGAGTGGGCCTGTCGTCCAGCATGGGAGACCAGGTATTGAGGGTGAATGACTTTGCCGCTCTGCTCCCACGCAGAGAATTTAAGCTACATGGTGGACAAATCTCAGATGTTGGGTCAGACATGTCTTATGGTAACCTTTGTAAACAAATAGAAGATGGTATACAGGAAGGGTTCACCGAGTCTGAGGTAATACGCACTGTAATGAAAATCTTAAAACCTGGTGCATTCAGAGAAATGTTAACAAACAAAAGTGATTTAACTGTTGATGAGCTAAAGCGGTTTCTCCGTGCACATATCAGGGACAAAAGCAGCACTGAACTTTTTCAAGAGTTAAGTAATGCTAAACAACAAGACAAAGAGGGTCCTCAGCAATTTCTGTACAGAATGATGGGTTTAAAGCAGCGTGTTTTGTTTGAGTCACAACAGCCTGGTACAGAGTTTAGCTATGACAGAAAGCTTGTTCAGGGTACCTTTCTCCACACTCTGTATCAAGGTCTGAATGAAAAAAATAACCATGTTCGTTATGATCTCAAACCTCTTCTCACAGACTTGCAGGTTAGTGATGACTTTCTTTTGGACCAAATCACCAAGTCCACCAGTGAGGAGACAGAGAGACTCAGACGCCTTGGCACAGTAGCTAAAAACCGACCAGTGACTGTGAGCCCAGCTCAGCTTGACTGTAGTGACTCAACTAAGCAGACTAGAGTTGACACTGAGTTACAGGCTAACCGTGCCGCTATTCAAGAACTGACTGCACAGGTGTCCTCCCTGACCAAACAACTGGCTCAAGTGGTGAGGCCTGCTGACACTACCACCCCTGTGAACACACACTCAGCCACAGCCCAGCCACTGCCACCAACACCTGAAGCCCGTGGCAGATGCAGCAACTGTGTTCAGCAGGGCAAGATGAGTTGCCCTCACTGCTTCGTATGTGGCCAAGCTGGACATCGGGCGGTCGGCTGTCTTCAAAGGAGGACGTCGGGAAACGGGATGAGGTCACTGGAGAGGGGCAGCCAGTGACCGTGACAGCTAAGGAATCAGCCCAACCCATCCACTCTAAAACAGCCAGTCCTGTAACAATAAAAACACAATGTCAACCACCAACAAAGAAATGCTTAGCACAGCTCATAGGAAAGCGATGTATGGTCTCATGTGCTATTAATGGTGTCCCTCTTCAGATGTTGCTCGACTCAGGGGCTCAAGTGACGATGGTGGGGAGAGGCTGGATGGAAGAAGCACTCCCCCATGTCCAAATCCAGCCACTTGAATCCCTTCCTCTCGATGAGCCGCTGGTGATTTCTGCAGCAAATGGCACAGATGTTCCCTTTGATGGATGGGCAGAGGTTGAACTCCAAATCGGTAACAAACACTGTGGACATGTCACCATTCAAGTGCCAATGCTAATCAGCCAGAACTGTCTCAACTGTCCTCTCTTAGGCAGCAATGTTTTAGTTGAGATAATCAAAGAACAGAGAAGTGAGGTTGATATTTCTGCTTTATTAAAAGAAACACTAAGCATAAATGACAGTGCTGTAGAAGCCCTTGTTTCTGTTTGCCAGATGTTGACGCCAGGTGAGACAGCTGTAGAGTGCAGTGTGAGAACGGGGAAGATGGGTCTCACTATTCCCGCAGGGCAGATTTGTGAGGTGAGATGCAGAGTCAGAGAATGGCCAGGGGGTGGGGTTACGCTCTTTCAACCCAACTTTGTGAGTAACTGTCCTGAGGGGTTGGATTTGTTTCAGGCCTTAGTTGACGTTCCAAGTGGGTCCTCAAAAATTGTTAAGATACCTGTTCAAAACCCCACTAAGCACGACATCTACCTCCCTAAGAGAACAGTTTTAGGAACATTAGAGGAGGCTACGGAAATTAAACCAGTTAACTGTTTTCCAGGTGGGTTAGAGCCCATGTCCCCTAGCACAGTTAATACATCCTCAGCTCAGGTTAGCACAGACAAACAAAGAGGAACAAGTGAGAAAAATGAGACAGAGGACACAACAAGACAGAGATGGCACCCACCTGTTGATGTGTCGCACCTGGAGAGACATGAACAAAACATTGTCAGAGACATGTTGTATGAGGAGTCAGATGTCTTCGCCAAAGATGATTGTGATATTGGGTGCATCCCAAACCTGCAACTGAAAATCCACCTGAAGGATGACACGCCAGTGCAAACGTCCTACAACTCCGTTCCTAAGCCCTTGTACAAAGAGGTAAAGGACTATGTCCAAAATCTGCTCGACCAGGGCTGGATCAGAAAGTCTGCTTCTTCCTACTCATCTCCAGTCGTCTGTGTTAGGAAGAAGGACAAGAGTTTACGTCTGTGTATTGATTTCAGAGGCTTGAATCGGAAAACCATCCCCGACCGCCACCCTCTCCCACGCATCCAAGACCTGCTAGACAGTCTGGGGGGATACTCATGGTTCTCCATACTCGACCAGGGTAGTGCGTACCATCAAGGCTTTGTCGAGGAGAGCTCCAGACACCTGACTGCCTTTAGCACACCCTGGGGGCTTTATGAGTGGACCCGCCTCCCATTTGGTCTAACCAACGCCCCCGCGGCCTTTCAAAGATGTATGGAGGGAGTTCTTGACGGGTTAAGGGACGAGTGCTGTTCTCCATATTTGGATGACGTTCTCTGTTTTTCCAAGACTTTTCATGACCATGTTGAAGATCTGAGACAGGTGCTCTGTCGCCTACGAGAGCATGGTATCAAACTACGTCCAAAAAAATGTGAACTGTTTAAAAGCCAGGTCAGGTATTTAGGACGCCTAGTGACTCGTGAAGGTGTACAGATTGACCCTAAAGACATTGAGGCAGTTCAGCATTTGAAAGAGAAAGAGCCAAAGAATGTGGGAGAGGTCAGAGCCCTCTTAGGTTTTTTAGGCTATTACAGAACATTCATACAGGACTTTTCTAGGATAGCAAGACCCCTGTTTCAGCTAATAGAGAGTCCTAGTGAGCCTAGTCAGAGAGCCACCAAAGTTAAGTCAAAAAATACTAAGAGTGGTCAGCTTTCATCCAAAACACCTGTGTATTGGACACCAGATCACAGTGCTGTAGTGTCACGCCTGGTGGATATGTTAACCAGTCCACCCATTTTGGCTTATCCAGACTATGACTTACCTTTTGTACTCCACACAGATGCCTCGAACGAAGGTCTGGGTGCTGTGCTCTATCAACAGCAGGGAAACAAGCTCCGGGTTATTGCTTATGGCTCCAGGACACTCACGCCTGCAGAGAAAAACTACCATCTCCATTCTAGCAAGCTTGAGTTCCTGGCGTTAAAGTGGGCAATCTGTGATAAATTTAGAGATTACCTCTATTACGCCCCCACTTTCACAGTATACACAGACAATAACCCCCTTACATATGTTTTGAGCTCAGCCAGGTTGAACGCAGTCGGGCATCGGTGGGTGGGTGAGTTAGCCGACTTTCATTTCACCATCAAATATCGGCCAGGAAAGTCAAACGCTGATGCTGACACCCTGTCACGACACCCAGTGCATCTTGTTGATCACCTAAAAGAGTACACAGAGACGGTGTCCCCTGATGTAGTCTCTGCCATCTGGCAGGGGGACAAGGCTGTAAAAGACAGTGATGTGCCATGGGTGGCTGCATTACAGCTACAGTCTGATGTAGGTGACACACAAACTGGAGGCACCCCGGTTATCACCCCAGAAAGTGTCAGAGCGGCACAGAAAGAAGATGCTCCTATCTGTGAGGTGATACACCTAAAGAAAACGGGATGGAGTCCTCAGGATAAAGAAAAAAGACAAATGGGACGAGAAACACGCAGACTGGTACACGAATGGAACAGACTCAGACTTGACAAAGGGATTTTGTACAGACAGACAGGACAGAGGAAACAGTTGGTTCTTCCCAGGAAACTGAAGGCAACCGTGTTAAAACACCTGCATGATGACATGGGCCATGTGGGCGCTGACAAAGTCATACATTTAGCACGAGAAAGGTTTTATTGGCCTTTTATGCAACGGGACATAGAAGATTATGTTATTCGCCAGTGTCAGTGTATTAAACAAAAAAAGCCAAACATCCCAGAGAGAGCACCTATGGGTTCTATAACAACCAGTGCCCCATTTGAGCTCATCTCAATTGATTATCTACATCTTGAACAGAGTAAAGGCGGTTATGAGTACATTTTAGTCCTGGTAGATCACTTTACTCGGTTTGGTCAAGCTTATGCCACAAAAAACAAATCTGGCAGAACAGCAGCTGAGAAAATCTTCTATGACTTTATCCCTCGCTTCGGGTATCCTGAAAAGCTACATCATGATCAGGGCCGGGAGTTTGAAAACAGTCTCTTTCAGAGACTCCAGCAGCTCGCAGGCATAGCACACTCCCGAACGACTCCCTACCATCCGCAGGGGAATCCTGTCGAGCGCCTGAACAGGACACTTCTACAGATGCTCCGCACTCTGCAGGAGGAGAAAAAAACAGAGTGGAAGGATCACCTACCTCACATTGTCCACGCATACAACTGTACAAGACATGAGGGAACGGGTTATTCACCATTTTTTCTTCTTTATGGTAGAGCTCCACGTTTACCTGTAGATCTGCTCTTTGACTTGAAACCTGACGAGGAGCCACGGTCCAGGCAAGAGTATGCACAGAAATGGGCTTCACGCATGCAGGAAGCATACAAAATTGCTTCAGAAAACAGTGGAAAGCGTTCAGCTAAAGGAAAGAAGTATTATGATCAGCATGTTAAAGGTATTACACTGCAGCCCGGTGATCGTGTGCTTATCAGGAATCTGTCAGAGAGGGGCGGTCCGGGCAAACTCAGAGCTTATTGGGAGAAAAAGGTTCATCGAGTGGTTGAAAAGATGGGAGACGGACCTGTTTACAGAGTTCAACCAGAAACAGGAGAACGCACTCTCCGCGTGCTGCATCGCAACCTTCTGCTACCTGTAAATGATTTGCCCTTAGAAGTCCCACCGAGTCAGTCCGCACCTAAAAAGAGACAAAGACAGACAGACTGTTACAGAAACAACAGAGAGACAGTGGAGCAGGAGTCTGAACACTCTGAGGAAGAAGAGGAATACACATATTGCCTCCGAACAATCCCAGTGTATAGCAGGAGGAGAGTTAGACCTGCAAGTCCTCAGTCTAACCCACCAGATGAACTCCGACCTGTAGCTCCAGAGTTTCAGCCACTGAGACAGGTAACAGATATGGCTCAAAAACAACAACAACATGATCCTGTAACCCTCCCAGATCTAGTGCAGACACCAGACCAGCTGGCAGCTGCTCCACCACCAGCTCAGGAAGTGCAAGGAGAACTCATAACTGATGACACTGCAGAGGAGGCTGATTCAACAGAGCAGGAGGACAATGAGGAGCCTGCAGTGGAACTGTCCGAGGAGGAAGTACAACCTGTGAGGAGGTCAGCTCGAGCACAGAGACCTCGTGAAATGCTCACATACGACCATCTTGGACAACCATCATACCAGTCTTGGAGACCAGGTGCAAACCTGATGTTTGCTTATGCCCCTTATCCCATGTCTCATCTCCCAATACCCCTCAATCCATGTCCCATACCCTCCTTTTACCCAGCTGTCCCCGAACATTGTTTCTACCCCCCACAAGCAGCGTGGACATGCTAGAGAGACATAAAGACTTGAAGAACAGACTAGACCAGACTTTACTGTACACATACACACCTACACCGACACACACTTATACATGTGGACATATGACTGTACGTTGACAATTTGACTGTTTTGAGACATTTTTCTTTTAATATTTTTGTTGGTTCTAGATGTCCGGAGACATCTCTTGAAGCAGGGGAGAGTGTAGTGGGTCTGAATAGCCACATATAGTTTATTACTTTAACAGACACCCCCTCTTTTTCATTTTAATATTTGAACCTTTATTTGAAACTTTATAAACTCAGTTTTGCAGAAAGCATTACCACTTTGCGCCAATAGATGGTGCTCTAACACCAGTGGGTCCAGCAAATAGTTTCTGCTCTGCTTTGCTCTGCGCATGTGCAGAGAATAAACCTGCTGAGCAGCAGTAGCATGAGCTAACAGCTCTCGTGTCCTGTGTTTGGATCCACAGGTATGTAAAATGTATTAATTGTACAGTTTTCTTCAGTTAAACTATGTAACAACATAAGGCGAAGCCGTGAAGTGAAGCTAAGCATTGTAGGATGTTGAAATATGTACTTTATCGTCGTCGTTTACTATCGGGCGTTCATGTCCGCAAAAGGTCGGGTAAACCAGAATGAGTGTATATTTGTGTGTGTGAGCAGTTCCGACCATAAACGTTGCCTGCTAGAGTTATTGTTTATTAATACTTTTCTGAGAGTAATTCGTACGGTATTTACAGTGTTGTGTATTATGAAATGTGAACATTAAGCGCATGTGCAGAGAATAAACCTGCTGAGCAGCAGTAGCATGAGCTAACAGCTCTCGTGTCCTGTGTTTGGATCCACAGATAAACTGTTAGCACCGTAACTCAGCCGCTCAGTGCCCGCCGCCTGAGTGGCTCATGCTGCCGGTCCAGAGACCCCTAGCTCTGGCGCCGGTAACACCTGCACATAGATACACAGACACGGGCGCACGCTAAATGCGCTATATAGCGCTAATTGCTCAGCTGCAGCACTATATCTATGACCTGTCACTGTCACAGGTGCATCTCATCTCATTATGATAGGACTTCACCCTCAGAGCTGTCTGTCTTCAGACTGTCCTGACCTGTCCCTGAACATCACACAGGGACAACATGGAGCTGCCTGTGTGATTGGTTACTGAGTTTTATTAATGTTTACATCAGGCTGAGTTCAACAAATCAGTTTATGCTACTGTGATTTAAGTAGCCTAGTTAAATACTACAGTACGGTAATCATCATAGTGTATTGGAAGGAAAGACCATTTAATCTGTATGTATCAAATATCGATTAATGAATTAATCGATAATTTGCATCCCTAGTCTGTTGGTCTTGGTTAAGTACCACCTTGAATGCTTAAGCTTATGTATTCAGTCATTCATATTATACTAAAATCCATGTGGAAAAAAAATGCTTCTCACTGTTCTCAGGTCAAATATTTATATGCGATTAAAATGTGATTAATTGCGATTAATTAATTACAAAGCCTCTGATTAATTCGATTAATTTTTTTAATCGAGTCCCAGCCCTAGTTAATACATTTTAGATCATTTCATTTTAACAGATCAAACTTTTTACATGTAATTAAACAAGAATCACTATTCATGTTTGACATTTTTTCATCTGGAGAAGAACTCCAGATCTTCTTCTAGAGAGTCAAAAAATTAAATGTTCAGTAATTGAGTGATAAGAGTGAAACAATTTAACACATGAAAAGTAGTAAAAAATAAAAATAAAAAAAAGGAAAAGTGCAATAATGAGACAGCAGGAGGACAGGTGAAGTTGAACAGGTTCAATTCACTGACGTTTCCCTTTAAAGGGATAGTTCAACATTTTTGGCAAATTGGCCCATTGTCACAATCCCTAAAGTCATAACAGTAGGTTTGTTACCTTTAATTGTCGGTGCAAGCTATTTTTAGAACGGCGGATCAGAGCCGTGAGCTGCTCAGAGCTACGCTACGGAGGCTCATGGGATTTCTTGGTTTCTCTAATCAAACTCATCAAATACACAATCCAACAACTCCAAAACGCTCCGGTGGACAAGTTGTGACCTGCACATTCACCACGCTATGAGATAATAACAGAATGTTACCAGAGTTGTTTTAGAGGGAAATTCATGCAAAACCGCTGATGTGCGTTGCCTTCAGGGACAGTTTTTCATCAAGCAGTCTCTGTATTTACCATTAAAACAACTCTGTCTGGTAACATTCTGTTATTATCTCATAGCGTGGTGAATGTGCAGGTCACAACTTGTCCACCAGAGCGTTTTGGAGTTGTTGGATTGTGTATTTGATGAGTTTGATTAGATAAACCAAGAAATCCCATTAGCCTCCATAGCGTAGCTCTGAGCAATTAGCTTGCACCGACAATTAAAGGTAACAAACCTACTGTTATGACTATAGGGATCATGGCAATGGGCCAATTTTCCAAAATGTGGAAATATCCCTTTAAGATAAGTATGATTATCCTCTTTATCTCTAACTGCTCTGCGCCACTGTCACTGACACCTTCACTGGTAACAGCTTCACTGGGAGGTTTCTACCAGTGTTAATGTATGAAAACATCTTCTGAGTGAAAGTGTGTGTGAAGGTGTGTATGTGTGTGTTAGTTTCAGGATCAGAGAACGACAGTTTTCCTCTGTTCATGTCCAGATTCACTCTGATCCTCTGGAGCTTCTTCTGCACTCGGAGAACAGTCCCTATAGATGATGGTGACCATAATTTGTATTTACCTTCATTAAACCATATTCCCAATGAACCAGACCTTATCTCGTCTCCCTTCCTCTGCACAGACTCTGTTAACAGACCCAGTCCCCAGCCTATACTGTCTCCAACCTGGACATCCCAGCTGTGAGTCCCTGAGTTAAAACCCTCAGAGCCCAGGACAGTGTAGTAAGAATCAATCCTCTCTGGATTGTCAGGAAGCTGCTGTTCATCTCCTCCAGCTCTCACACTGGTCAGATCTTCAGACAGGATGAGTCCTGGAGGAGCAGTATTTGGGTCCAGAACCACAGGACTGTAGGAGACCATGTCCTTCATCTTGTTCCAGATGTTGAAGGTCAGGTTGCCCAGGTGTTTGGCCTGGTCTATCAGAGCTCCTGAGTCCAGCTGTGGATCCTCCAGCAGGGGGCGCTGCTGGACTCTTTCCACTGCAGCCTTGTAGTTGAGCAGGAATGAGACGTCTTCAGCTCTCAGCTCGTCCTCTGTGGCTCTGACTGTGTGTGAAAGAGCTGCTATCTCTCTGCTCAGAGCCTCCATCTTCTCCTTCATCCTCTGACTCTTCTGCTCCTCTTCCTCCCTCAGTGCAGCCATCCTGGCCTCCTCTTCCTCTTCTAGAAACTGGTGAAGCTTCTTAAACTGCTCCTTGATCTGCCTCTCTGTGTGTCGGGTCTGGACCTTAATGTGTTCTGCTGTTTGACCAAACTTCACCTGAACTTCTTCAAAACCCTTTAACTTCTTCTTTAAGGGCTCCAGAGTTTTCTCAAGTTTCTTCTTGAGTTTAGAAGCAGCTTCATTGATGGGTCTGATTCTATGGTTGGTGTGTGTTTCTGAATGGAGACAGACGAGACACAATGGCTGCTGATGGTCCAGACAGAAGAGTTTGAGTTTCTCAGAGTGCAGACTGCAGAGAGCCTCTGAAGATCTCTGCTCTCTCTGCTGTAAGAAGCTCTCACACAGGTTCTTCAACACCAGGTTACAGGGTGGTAGTTCTCTTGAAGATCTTCTCTTACAAACTGGACACAGTCGATCTTGTTTCTCCTTCCACCAGCTCTTCAGACAGTCTTTACAGAAGCTGTGGCTGCAGGACAGAACAACAGGATCTCTGAAGACCTCCGTACAGACCGGACAGTAGAAATCCTCCTCTAATCTGGAAGCCATTTAGTCTGAGTGAAGCTGGAAACACAGCAGACAGGAAGTAGAGTCAGTCATGGCTCCCCTCCCTCCTCTACTGACTTGACAAGTTTACTGTGACTCTGAGTCCAGGTTTTAGTCCAACTCACCTTCAGTGTGTGGAGTGTCAGCAGGTTGAAGCAGCAGTGTTGTAGCTGGACTCACTCACAGGAAGTTGTTGGTTTGGTCTGAAGCTGAATCTGATCGTCTCGTCTTCAGTCTGCGTCTCTGGGACTGACAGAGTCCAATGCACTGTTTCCTGGTTTATCTCAGGTGAGTCATGTGAGGGGGCGGAGCTTTGAAAAGTGACTGAATGTTGAACAGGTCGATCCACATTACCGTAGAAGAGCAGTTCTAGGCATGTATAAATAAATAAATTGCTGTTGTGCATAGGGATGTGGGAAAAAAAGGTTATCTACCGTTCACATTGGAGTTACAGTAAGACATAGGCTATAAACTCATGTAGATTAATAACAGAAGCTCTGATAGCTTTGAAACTTGACATGATTGTGGTCAGGAAGCTGCTTTACCTGTTACAAAAACCTGGGTGTGAATATCTTAATTCTTTGTGTGGAAGGGAGCAACTGTTTAAGTGCAGTACTTGTACCTGTGCAGAGTACTTGTACACAGTGTGGTGTCACTACTTCATCTCAACACTTCCTCCACCTCTGCTGCTAATTATAAAGAGAATGGGATGTTGTGTAGATGCAGGAGACGTTAAAGACGAAGCTGAATATGAATCCAAGTCAAGACAACATTTTATTATGTTGATAAAAAGCAGGAACAAATGTACATTCAGCTTTTGTGATGAACTGACACGTTAATACATTTTAGATCATTTCATGTGAACAGATACAAACTTTTTACATCTGTAATTAAACAAGAATCACTTTTCAACTTTTCATGTTCGACACTTTTCCACCTGGAGAAGAACTCCAGCCTGTTGCACCAGCTCTGTGTAAGTTCTACCTTAAGTTAGAGTGTAAAGTCCACACTAAATGATACGTTGAAACTAGTTAAGGTGATACTTAAGATGTATCTTTGTTTAGTTGCACCACAGAGACTTACGTTTCATCTTAATGTAACTCCCACCACAGGTAAGTAATTAGCAAATGATAACAGTCCAAGGAATAAAATTAAACAGTTTTATTACAGGGTTCTGCTTGACAGGTTATAGGCCCACTTGTATCTCTTCAGTTTACGTCATCAATATTACTAGCAAGGCCAGGATTACGTTTTACAAACCACTCTTAACACTGCAAAAGGTTTTACACACTTGGTGAACTAACACACTTAAGGTTTGCACACAACTCAATTTCACTGCAAACATTTTAACCACATCACACCTTATGCCTGCCTTGATGGCTTGACTGAGACTTCACCTGAGACTGAAAACAAGTGGGGGGTTTGCCGCAGAAAATAAACAAACAAATAAACAAACAAACAAAAAGAAAAGAAAAAAAGAAACTAGTCCGCCCAAGGGCAATACCCAGCTCTTTTTGCCCGTTACCGGCTCACTTGCCAGGCGGACTAGACAAAATAATAAACCCAAACTAATAAACAAAACAACGGCAAGAAACAGCTAATAGGCTGCCGATTCTCTGCAGAGACACAAAAACAAACCTTCAATACTTTATTACATCCATAAAAATATTTAAGAGTTTACGGCATATATCACAACTTTAAAATACCTGGTCTGCCGAACTTTGCCCATTCACCGGCTACCAGCTACTCACAACCCCAGCAGGGCAACAAGTCTGAAAAATATAAAAAACACAGTTCATATCAAACAATAACATCATGATATAAACCCTCAAAACAGGGCCTCAGCCTACCAGTTCTCCTTGGTATCCCTGCATGCCCGCATGGAGTGAGATGTGCACCTGCCTCACTCCTCCGGCCGGAACCAACAACAGACTCTCGTTCCCTCTACAGGTAGGCTTATTTCTATACCGCGCCTTAACTTCCTGCACCTCCCCTTCCCTACTCGGTGCCACCTGCCACATATCACCCCTTCAAAATGCATCGGCGCCCCGACGATGTACTGAATAAAAAATAAGCAACCCAGTACCCCTTGAGCATACAGTGATACTTAACTACACTGATGGATCTCATTTTGACCTTACGGTTTGTGGCAGATGGTAAAGATTTGTGTGTTTGCCTGCAGTACTTCTAGTGGACCTACGGAGGCCCTCAACGACCCCTGCGGTCTCTTCTAATTCCACGTCCTTCTCCTCTTCTCCCATTCTCTCTGGGCAAAAGTCAGATTCTGACATTACGTCCCCGGCCAGCACTCCTGGGGGATTGAAATCTGTCTCTTCCATGTCTCCAGCATCCACCTGTTCATCTCCTGTCTCCTGGCCTGTATCCGTCCTCAGGCCACCCTCAGGCATACCTCTCAGCTCGGTCCGGTGCACCTGACGCACAGGCCCGCCTTGGACTGCAGGGGTGACAGAGTAAACAACACCACGATCTGGGGGGCAGTGCACCACCCGATAGGGGGTTGGGTCCCACACATCCTGTATCTTATTACGGCCTTTCACTCCATGATTTCGGACATACACCAGGTCTCCCTCACTTAAAGATGGATCTCTCACTTGAGCCTCCTGCTTCTGGTCTCGATGCTGCCTCCTTGCATCCAACCGCTGACGAACATGGCTGTAAGCCTCCTCCAGCAACTCCTGATGCCTCTGTACCCAGTCTTCCTCCTGCCCCTCCTCCGTCTCGTCCAACTCAGCCCCTAGCAAAAAATCCACCGGCAAATGGGGCTCTCGCCCAAACATAATAAAGTAGGGAGTCATGCCTGTGGACTGATGTACGGTGGTGTTATATGCATAGGTTACCTGAGGGAGATGTTGTGGCCAGTATCTCTTTTGATCCGGGGGCAACGTGCGAAGTAGATCATGTAACGTACGGTTAAACCGCTCACACTGACCGTTCCCCTGAGGATGATATGGAGTAGTACGACTGTAGTGGAGACCCTAGCTGTATGCAGCTGGCTCAGGGGTTATCACTGAGTTCACTTCGGTGTGTCGGCCAGAACACCACTTTCAGCCGAATCTTCAGAGACTGAATAAAGAGGAGGCTGACTGTTTCTGATCCTGTTTATTTCTCTTCTTACCGGCGATTGTTCTGTGGTTCTAAACATAGAAATGACAAATAAATGAATGAGTAAATAATCATCAATAAATCAAACCACTTAGCTCAGATTCAGTAGCATTTAGCACCGACACAATTAAAGCTAGGTAAATAGCTTAGCTAACCAGAACTATCAGAGAAACATAATATGAACACAGTCATAAATCCCTCTTATAATTAACACAGTACTCTGCGCAACAGCGCGCTGAATAACCTGCATGATAACGATCAATATAAACACGAGCATATCACGTGACACTCATTACACTCGATCGTTAATTAAGCTAGCGGACATTAGCGTCATAAACGGCCATAGCATGGCGAGTGCTACAATCACAACATACAGCTCAAACGTTCACAAACGCACTAGCATACATCCAACACTCTCATAACCCATCCAGACGTACTTACATGCTTCATTCACGCACAGACAGTCGCCATAGCACGAACAGGTGACCCGACAGTTACTCCTCACTCCTCACTCACTGCTCACTCACTGCAGCCAGAAAACACCGTCACATGAACGAGTGCGGCCAATTACGTCATAAGACCAGCAGGGGGCTCCGCTCGCACATCAACCATCTAGTGCTCTAACACAACATAACATAGTAATCTAACACATCTAACAACAACAAATACACAGTAACTTCGTGGCCTTTTCTACAACGACTTTTCCGGATCTTATAGACCTTGCATAACTGCCGGATCAAATTACTCTCAAAATTCCTCCCCTGATCTGAATTGATACGGTCAGGTGGGCCAAACAACTGGAACCAGTGCTTCACCAGAACATCTGCAACTGTACTGGCTCGTTGATCCTTGGTGGGAATAGCCTGGGTGTATTTAGAAAACACATCTGTTAAGACCAATACATTCTCTCTTCCATTTGAGGCAGGTTCCAAGACAGTGAAATCTATTGCCAGGATCTCATGAGGCCGTGAAGCCTGCAGACTGCCCATAAAAGGCTTAACTTTCGGCTGTATAGCTTTAGCCAAAACACATCTTCCACACTGTTGACACCATTTCTCTACATCTCTGTACATATTGGGCCAGTAGCAACGAGAACGCACCAATTGCAAAGTACGCTCCACCCGCTGATGCCCATGATTGTCATGCAAATGGGTGAGAACATCTTTCTGCAGACACTGAAGCAATACAGGCTGATAGGTCTCCCTACCCCCATCTGGAGAATTAAAGCTGAGGTAGAGTACCTTTTCCTCCTCCCTCAAACGTCCCCACTGACGGGCAAGCTCCTTGGTCCCTGGGCCAAACCTCTCCCTCTCCCTTGAACCAGGTGGCGTAGCTTTTCTCCAGTACTCCAGAAATGGCCCAATAACTGGGTCTTGTTCTTGTAATGTGGCTAGATTCTCCTTGGAGCAACCTGGGAGGACAGAGATATCAGATTGAATACACAGAGCCCCCCCTTCACACTCCTGTTCTTCTTCAGCCTCTCTATATTGGCGAGACAAGGCGTCAGCATTCCCATTTCGAGCCCCTGGACGATACTTTAAGGTAAGATTAAAGGGTGCTAACTGGGCTGCCCATCGTTGCTCCACTGCACCAAGCTTGGCTGTATCTAAGTGGCGAAGTGGATTATTATCAGTATATACAGTGCAGGCGCCCCCCAACAAATATTCTCTGAACTTTTCTGATACTGCCCACTTAAGCGCCAGGAATTCTAGTTTCATAGAACTATAGTTCTGCATGTTTCTTTCAGTGGGCCTGAGCGCCCGGCTAGCGTATGCAACCGGCCTAAGCTTCCCTCCATGTTCCTGTGACAGAACCGCCCCTAGACCTGCATGGCTTGCATCTATCTCTAACACAAAGGGTCTTTGAAAATCTGCATACGCCAGGACAGGTGCAGAGACTAACGCTTTCTTCAGCTGGCAGAACTTCTCTTCACACTCTGCGGTCCAGACTGGGCCTAGAGCCCTCCTGGGGGTCTTACCCTTTTTAACACCTGGGCTCAGTTGTGCCACCACATGGTGCAAAGGCGCAGCCATCTTTGCAAACCCTGCTATGAAGCGCCTATAATAACTGGCAAACCCCAGAAAAGATCTGAGCTCAGCCAGGTTAGTGGGGGTCTTCCAGTCTCTCACCACTGCTACCTTGTCCGGATCTGTTGCCACACCTTCAGCTGACACAACATGTCCCAGGTATTTCACTTGTCTCTGAAAGAAATGGCACTTAGAGAATTTAACTTTGAGCCCTTGCTCTTGTAGCCGGGAGAACACTTCCTCCAGTCTTTCCAGGTGCTGTTGGATCGAGGTAGAAAACACAACAACATCATCAAGATACAACAGAACAGACTGATAACGACAGTCTCCAAACATGCGTTCCATGAGGCGCTGAAACGTACTGGGGGCGTTGCACAGTCCAAATGGCATTCTGTTAAACTCAAATAATCCAAATGGCGTACAAAATGCTGTTTTTGCCCTATCTTTTTCAGCCATTTCAACTTGATTGTAGCCACTGGCTAAATCCAATGTAGAAAACCACTTGGCTCCCACCAGTCCATCCAGCGACTCTTCAATCCGTGGCAAAGGGAAAGCATCTTTCCTGGTTTTAGCATTCAGGCGGCGATAGTCGACACACAATCTAATTCCTCCATCCTTCTTTTGCACCAATACGATGGGAGATGCATATGGACTGTTGCTTTCTTTGATGATTTGACTGTCCAAGAGTTGTTTTATATGGGCTCTCACCATGTCATACTGGGAAGGGAGGATGCGGCGATATGGTTGGCGTACAGGAGTATCATCTAATAAGGGGATCTCGTGTTGAATGAGATTAGTGCAACCTAAATCAGACTCGTCCTTTGCAAACAAACAGTGATATTTATTAAGCAAGGCTGCCGCTTGTTGTTGCTCAACTCCATCCAGCCCTTCAAAAAGAGGCACCTCCCAACTGCCCCCTCCCCTAGCCTCAGCTCCCCGGTGAGATACAGATGCTGCACATTCATTGCTACTGACACCTCCACAGAACTCAACTTGAGAGGTATGTTCAGATAGTATAGTTGCCATGCTCACTGTAGCTATAACTCTGCGAGGAATCAGCCAAACATCAGAATTGCCAACATTAGTAACTGGTACATGCATCTCTCCTCTTTCAGATGCCACTAATGCTGATGAGACTAACAGACCCTCTGGAAGTGCGCCCTCTTCTGGTTGTAAGGGCGCTACAAGAAACTCCATGTTCCACTGTGAGGGGACCTTGGGACATGTCACCGGAACCATATTTAATGTGCCTGCTGCTACACAAAGTGGACTCTTACCTTTCACACGTACTTTGAAAGGCTCGGGGGAGTTGGCTATCGTCTCCTCCACTTGGCAGTGTCTCAGGGCACGTCTCCATTCTGGGGCCTCTGCTACAGTGGGATCCTCAAAGAGGCTGGGGCCATACTGCACAAACAACTCATAGTAAAAACCCTTTATGACATTCATTCCCAGTAATCCTGGGATCTGCATTTTCTTATACTGCATATGTGGATCATCTGGATCTTTCACTACCAGGACCCCCCTGTGTGCAACACATTTTCCCAGTATAGTGATGTCCAACTCCAAGTAGCCACAGAATGGCAGCTCTAGGCCATTTCCTGCTCTAAGGTCTAACCATGCACAATCATGTAGTTGAGAATCTGTAAGATGACCAAAATGTTTCTTAAAAAAACTCTCAGTGATTGTTGTAACCATAGACCCAGTATCTAACAATGATGGAACCACAATTCCCCCCGTTTTAACTTCCACTACTGGGCACTTTCCCACCAATGTAGACATAACTGCTGGATCTGGTTTGACGCCAAGGTTTGTCTCTAGGTGTGTATGGCTCTGTTCAGTGGCAGGCTCCTCTTCTTTGACCTGGGGTGCTCTTCTGTCAGGCTGAGTAGTTTTGGGGAAAGTTGCAGTACAATAACGTGCTATATGGCCCCTTTGATCACAGCGAAAACACCTCGGCCTTCCATCAGACTGTCTCTTACTTTTAAATTGAGGTTGTGATGCAACCTCCTGGTTTGAGGGTGTGAGTGCTTTTAAAAGTAGATCTAATTGCTTCTGTTGGGCTTCAATAAGGGCTTTCAGTTCAGAATAACTTGATTTATTATCAATTGCTTCACAGGACGCCTGTGCCTGGACTTCATTAGAAAGCAAAGAAGAATGACTATCTTTTTGCTTAAATGACTGCCCTTCACACTGCATTGTCCACTGAACAGCCTCCCTGCGTACATCTCGGATTGTCCACCGGGGGTGCACACGAACTTTGTCTCTTAATCTTATGCCCAGATTCTGATCCCTGACACCCTCACAAAATTGATCACGTAGCTCTCTTTCAGCTTTAGGTTAGCTTGCTCGTCTGATTCCACAATTTGATCCATTAAAGACATGAGGGCATGGGAATAGTCTAGCAATGACTCTCGCTCACGTTGTTTACGGTTAAAAAACCTGCGCTGGAGGGAGATTAATGAGTGTGAGCATCCATATACTTCTCTCAAAACTTTAAGTATACCATTAACCGTCTCCCTCTCCTGTTTAGGCAGATATTTAACTTCTATGCGGGCAGCCCCTTCTAAATGATTATACACACACAGAGCTTTTTCTTTTTCGGAAGATTTTAACTGTATATGATTCTCAATGATTTCAATCCATTCTTCCAGAGTAGGAGAGTCAACCTTCTCCACATCACCAGAAAACTTTGGTACCTTCTCACTCTGCTGAATGTAAACCACCCGTGTCCCCCCCTCAGTCTCAGCAGCAGTTGATTCAACATTGTCCATAGAGCTACTCGAAGATCCAGGTGGGGAAGTGGAAGAAGAGAGTCTTTGCAGCTGCTGCTCCAGCTCCTGCATGCGCAGTTCCATTGCTTCCTTCTGTGCCTCGTCCATGACCTGATGGAGCTGAGAAGACAAAACCTTGGATGCTCTCAACCACGTGGTCCTGACCCACTAGCTGTTCTTGCCGTTGTAAAAAAACAAAAAAACAAAACAGAACTAAAACTGCATTTTACCCCCAAAATAAATCATTAATGTTCTGCTAATCCTGCCAACAATGCCAAAATGTAACTCCCACCACAGGTAAGTAATTAGCAAATGATAACAGTCCAAGGAATAAAATTAAACAGTTTTATTACAGGGTTCTGCTTGACAGGTTATAGGCCCACTTGTATCTCTTCAGTTTACGTCATCAATATTACTAGCAAGGCCAGGATTACGTTTTACAAACCACTCTTAACACTGCAAAAGGTTTTACACACTTGGTGAACTAACACACTTAAGGTTTGCACACAACTCAATTTCACTGCAAACATTTTAACCACATCACACCTTATGCCTGCCTTGATGGCTTGACTGAGACTTCACCTGAGACTGAAAACAAGTGGGGGGTTTGCCGCAGAAAATAAACAAACAAATAAACAAACAAACAAAAAGAAAAGAAAAAAAGAAACTAGTCCGCCCAAGGGCAATACCCAGCTCTTTTTGCCCGTTACCGGCTCACTTGCCAGGCGGACTAGACAAAATAATAAACCCAAACTAATAAACAAAACAACGGCAAGAAACAGCTAATAGGCTGCCGATTCTCTGCAGAGACACAAATACAAACCTTCAATACTTTATTACATCCATAAAAATATTTAAGAGTTTACGGCATATATCACAACTTTAAAATACCTGGTCTGCCGAACTTTGCCCATTCACCGGCTACCAGCTACTCACAACCCCAGCAGGGCAACAAGTCTGAAAAATATAAAAAACACAGTTCATATCAAACAATAACATCATGATATAAACCCTCAAAACAGGGCCTCAGCCTACCAGTTCTCCTTGGTTTCCCTGCATGCCCGCATGGAGTGAGGTGTGCACCTGCCTCACTCCTCCGGCCGGAACCAACAACAGACTCTCGTTCCCTCTACAGGTAGGCTTATTTCTATACTGCGCCTTAACTTCCTGCACCTCCCCTTCCCTACTCGGTGCCACCTGCCACATTAACAACGTCTAAACTAAGCAAGACGTTGTCGCAGATGGTGACGTAATCACATAAAGTAGCCAATGAGAGAAAAGTAGCCTATCATTTTTCATGCAGCGTTCGACTGGGGAAAAAAACAAAACAAACGGCGACCACAGTTGCCAAGTCCGCTTATTAAGCGACTTTGGGCTTGTTTTTCTGTGAAGTCACTTATAATTATTGGTAGTCGTGGGTTGCGAGATTTTGGGCTTGTTGTTTAGGCCTAAGTGTAGTTACTTATTTAGGCTTGTTTCCAGCTCCATGAGTTGTCAAGCAGATATTTTCAATATGTTATTTAGATGCGGGGTCCTCTTGCTGGATATGTCATCCCCGTTCCCTCCGCCCCTCCCTTTCCCTCATACACACACGTTGTCACGGTGAACAGATTTTTTTTTCTTCCTCCACCCGCATCCCGAGATTGGCTTTAACCACACTCGCCTCCACTGATCAAGAGAATAGTTACCGTAAATTCACAGATAAAAGCCGGTCTCAACTAGAAGCCCGGGCTATTTCTACTTTATGCAAGTCCTTGTGAATGTACAAAACTTCTCATATCCCACGATCGCCCGTTTGAGCAGTTAGTTAGTTCTCAGTCGGCCTGACAATAGAGACCCAGCCCGTGGGTGTTGAAGCTCGGACCTGCCGCGGCACGAGCACCTATTCTCGGCCTGAACGCAGCCAGAAGATAGGGGCGGGGGGAGCACGTTCGGTCCGGAGCCCCCCGGTCTGCGGCGAGTACGTCAGCGATCCGCTTTCTCCGCTCATGGGAAACGAAACCGTGTCAAAATCATCATACATATCTAAAGGATGTAATCTGTCACAGAGAACACGCGGCCGATGTAGGTAACACAGCTGGGAGAATTTACTCTCTCTTCCCCTGCTGCAGATCATCCCACCTCTCCAAACGGTGCGCCATGAAAACCACTACGGATGACTTTACACCTGCTAAGAGCTAGGTGTAGAACTTAAGTTATAACTTATGACTACGTTGTAACTATCTCAGCTGGTGCAACACTTAAAATGTTAGTAGTGCGTAAACTCCATCCTAAGATAGAACTTACGTTAAAACTAGGCTACGTTTGAACTTACGCACAGCTGGTGCAACCCACTGCAGATCTTCTTCTGGAGAAGAAGCAGGGCTCCAGCGTGCGACCTATTAGGTCGCATATGCGACTTAATTTCTTAAGGTGCGAGTTAAAGGTGTACAGAAATGGCCGTTTGTCCTGTTTGTCGCGCCGAGTTGTCACGAGCTGCAACACGAGTTTACCCGAGTAAGGAAAACGAATTTGATTGGTCGTTATCGAGCGGGCGGGATATTCAAAGCTTGGGGCGAGACCGAGCTCCGTGTGTGTGTGCGTGTCTCGGACGTTTGAATGACGGATGACGGATCCAATATCAGTGGCTGGTGAATCGTGTACAGGCTGACGTATAATCCGTGCGCCTGCATTATCCAATGCGGAAAAAAAAATACACACTTTCATCCCAGATTTACTCAAAAATAGAATTTTGCACAAAGTTTGGCCTACAACGTCTGAAAGATGAGTTATCACATTAATTTTATGACCCAAAGTGGGCTTAAATTCAATTTTCTTTTCTGTACACCTTTAAAATTGAATGTGGTCGCTCCGGTGCTACTACTTGCAGGAGGACGAGTGAAAAAAAAATGTTAGTTTTTATTTTATTTTAAATAGCTTCCGTTACAAAGTAAAAAAATAAATAGATGAACTTGCACTGCGTCTGCATGGGTTGTCAGTCAAAAATACGCCGCCGCCGCCTCTCTCTCTCACTCTCTCTCCCTTCACACACGCACACAGCAGCAGGCAGGTACACCCCCTCTCCCCCTCACCGCTACGTGTGCACAGGGCTAGTCGCTACAATGTTGTAGTCTTATTATTATCCGCAGCTAGCTGACGTTAACTTTATCAGGCATGTCCATCTATTAGGCTACGTTTACGGTGACCAAACGTCCATTTTGCCCAGACCTGTCCACATTTCACGTCCTGTCCGAGGCGTCCGGGTTTGTTTTTGTTTTTTTTTCCTAAATGAAATCATCGGCGGTGTTCATTGTTTTTAACGGGACCGCGGACCGGCGCGGCCCGACTTCATTCTCGGTACCGGCCCGTTGAGTTAAATGTAGGAGCCCATTGTTGATCCATGGTCATCTAGGAGCTCAGAGGAACAGACAAGAAGCGCACTGCTTCAGAGCAGTTACAGTAAAGACGCAGGTGTGTGTGTGTGTGAGAAAGAGAGAGAGAGAGAGAGAGACTACAGTAAAATACCCCCCCTCCTTGAGAGCAGACAGGAAAGACAGTAAAGAAGCAGGTGTGTGTGAGTGAGGGAGGGAGAGAGATTTTTATTATTATATTTTTTTATCCCTGTGGTATCGAAAATGGTATTGAGTATTGAATATTTTCCCGAATATCGATATTGAGTTGAAAATGTTAGTATCCTGACCATGATCGTGACAACCTTAGTGCCAGTAACTGTCCATCTGATTATCTGGACAACTGCAGTGTCAGAAGGTTAGAATAGAGAAGTTGGTGCCACGAGCTAAAAGATGATGGAGACCAGTGTATCGATAGAGAAGGGACAGATTTGGAACACAGAGACATGCACGCAGAATGTGAGGCCAATCCCTGGCCACTATACCCCCTCACCCAAAAGAAGTAACTAGTAACTTTTACTCTGAGTACATTTTGAATGAGTTTACTTTTACTTGAGTAGATTTTAATACCAGTAGGCCTACTTTTACTTTTACTATCTGAGTTGAGTCATGTGAGGGGGCGGAGCTTTGAAAAGTGGCTGAATGTTGAACAGGTCAAGGCCAGATTAATGTAGAGGAGCAGTTCTAGGCATGTGCCCAGTTTTAAAAAGGGTATTTTCATGTGTTTTTGGATAAATCAATAAATTACTGTTGTGCAAAGAGATGTAAGAAACAAAGGTTATCTACTGTACACTTTCCTTGTCATACCATGTCTTGTGTGTGTGGGGGAGTTACAGTAAGACACATAAACTCATGTAGATTAATAACACAAGCTCTGACAGCTTTGAAACTTGACATAATTGAGGTCAGAAAGCTGCTTCACGTGTTAGAAAAAACTTTGGTGTGAATATCTTAATTTTTTGTGTGGAAGGGAGCAACTGTTTAAGTGCAGTACTTGTACCTGTGCCGAGTACTTGTACACAGTGTGGTGTCAGTACTTAATCTCAACTCTTCCTCCACCTCTGCTGCTAATTACAAAGAGAATGGGATGTTGTGTAGATGCAGGAGACGTTAAAGACGAAGCTGAATATGAATCCAAGTCAAGACAACATTTTATTATGTTGATGAAAAACAGGAACGAATGTACATTCAGCTTTTGTGATGAAGTGACACGTTGATACATTTTAGATCATTTCATGTGAACAGATACAAACTTTTTACATCTGTAATTAAACAAGAATCACTTTTCAACTTTTCATGTTTAACATTTTTTCATCTGGAGAAGAACTCCAGATCTTCTGGAGAATCAAATAATCAAATGTTCAGTAATTGAGTGATAAGAGTGAAAATATTTTACACTTGAAAAGTAGTCAAAAAGGAAAAGTGTAATAATGAGGCAGCAGGAGGACAGGTGCAGTTTAACAGGTTCAATTCACTGACTTTTCCCTTTAAGAAATAAACATTATAAATATGATCATCCTCTTTATCTCTAACTGCTCTGCTCCACTGTCACTGACACCTTCACTGGCAACAGCTTCAATGGGAGGTTTCTAACAGTGTCAATGAGTGGAAACATCTTCTGAGTGAAAGTGTGTGTGAAGGTGTGTATGTGTGTGTTAGTATCAGGATCAGAGAACGACAGTTTTCCTCTGTTCAAGTCCAGATTCACTCTGATTCTCTGGAACTTCTTCTGCACCGGGAGATCAATGGTTGGAGCTGATGGTGAACCTGCTTCGTATTCACCTTCATTTAACCATATTCCCCATGATCCAGACCATATCTTGTTTCCCTTCCTCTGCTCAGACTCTGGTAACACACCCAGTCCCCACCATGTACTGTCTCCAACCTCGACATCCCAGCTGTGAGTCCCTGAGTTAAAACCCTCAGAGCCCAACACAGAGTAGTAATCATCAAACCTCTCTGGATTGTCAGGAAGCTGAGACTGTTCATCTCCTCCATCGCTCACACTGGTCAGATCTTCAGACAGGATGAGATCTGGATAAGCAGTGTTTGGGTCCAGAACCACTGGACTGTAGGAGACCATGTCCTTCATCTTGTTCCAGATGTTGAAGGTCAGGTTGCCCAGGTGTTTGGCCTGGTCTATCAGAGCTCCTGAGTCCAGCTGTGGATCCTCCAGCAGGGGGCGCTGCTGGACTCTTTCCACTGCAGCCTTGTAGTTGAGCAGGAATGAGACGTCTTCAGCTCTCAGCTCGTCCTCTGTGGCTCTGACTGTGTGTGAAAGAGCTGCTATCTCTCTGCTCAGAGCCTCCATCTTCTCCTTCATCCTCTGACTCTTCTGCTCCTCTTCCTCCCTCAGTGCAGCCATCCTGGCCTCCTCTTCCTCTTCTAGAAACTGGTGAAGCTTCTTAAACTGCTCCTTAATCTGCCTCTCTGTGTGTCGGGCCTGGACCTTAATGTGTTCTGCTGTTTGACCAAACTCCACTTGAACTTCTTCAAAACCCTTTAACTTCTTCTTTAAGGGCTCCAGAGTTTCCTCAAGTTCCTTCTTGAGTTTCGAAGAAGCTTCATCGATGGGTCTGATTCTGTGGTTGGTGTGTGTTTCTGAATGGAGACAAACGAGACACACTGGCTGCTGATGGTCCAGACAGAAGAGTTTGAGTTTTTCAGAGTGCAGACTGCAGAGAGCCTCTGAAGATCTCTGCTCTCTCTGCTGTAAGAAGCTCTCACACAGGTTCTTCAACACCAGGTTATTAAGTGGATGTTCCTTAGAAGATCTTCTCTTACAAACTGGACACAGTGGATCTTGTTTCTCCTTCCACCAGCTCTTCAGACAGTCTTTACAGAAGCTGTGGCTGCAGGACAGAAGAACAGGATCTCTGAAGACCTCCGTACAGACCGGACAGCAGAGATCCTCCTCTAATCTGGAAGCCATTTAGTCTGTGAGTGAAGCTGAAAACACAGCAGACAGGAAGTAGAGTCAGTCATGGCTCCCCTCCCTCCTCTACTGACTTGACTGAAGCTTACTGTGACTCTGAATCCAGGTTTTAGTCAAACTCACCTTCAGTGTGTGGAGTGTCAACAGGTTGAAGCAGCAGTGTTGTAGCTGGACTCACTCACAGGAAGTTGTTGGTTTGGTCTGAATCTGAATCTGATCGTCTCTTGTTCAGTCTGCGTCTCTGGGGCTGAAGAGGAAGTGCAGCAGTTTCCTGTTCTATGAGTCATGTGAGGGGGCGGAGCTTTGTCACACTGAAAGTTCAGCAGGATGATGCAGCAGCTCTGTTTAGTTTCTGTTTGTGGATCATTTCACGTCTAAAGAGTCTTAATTCATTAGTGGAGAACTTCACACACAGGCCTGCAGTGAAGAAATGAGTTCAAGACACCACCACGACAGAAACGCAGCATTTATCAAACTTTTGCAGGATGTGCTTAAGTTACAACTTAAAGGAACTAAATTTATACTAAATATGAACTTTCATTCCAGCTCACCTTGCAGGAACTTGTACTGATACTACTCCACAACATGTATTGTTGTGTAGCTGCAGGAGACAAAGCTGAATATGAATCCAAGTCAGTTAAAAAATCCCATCTGCGCCCCTGCTCAGGTGCATTATAACTGGTGTGTCTTGTCCTGACATTTTGAGGACCGTTCCAATGCATTTCCTATGGGACTAAAAAATCTGAAAAGTTTAATATCTGAAAAAAAGTATAAAAAGTATTTTTTTTTAAATAATGTCCAGAAGAAGCGGCACATTTTGATGTTTTAATTGTTGAAGTAGCAGAAAGTATACAGGACTAGTCGGACTGCAAAAAATGCCGGAAGATGTGAGAATTCCTAGAAAGAGCATTTCCATAAGGAAAATGCGTGTGAATGCTGAAAGCCATAGCTGAAGCCATGCTGAATTAGCAGAAGAAATTGACAAAGAGAGGAAATGTAGGAATGAGGGTTGGCGTCAGAAGCTGTGGAGACGTTGTGGATACTCGTGGATGGAGTGAGGGTGACGGCTACTTTTTTCTATTTTGATTTACCAGTGCAAATGTAGCCGATGTCGATCTGGCCCTCTGCGTTGTGTTTCTCACGGCCTGCCCTAGGTGGGGTTTGATCCCACGACCTCCCGCACCGGAGGCGACGATGCTAACCTCTTCGCCAAGAGGTTGACAACCACTTGGCGGGTTGGTTAGCACGTGTTTTATGGGTGGAGTGAGTGCACATCCGTTACACAAACATGTGATTGGATCTCAAAGTGGACATGGAGACGCATGTTAACGCCAGGTGTAACTGACTCCGGGTCAGTTTGTCAGCAGCTGTCTCACCTGACATCACCTGCCTCCATTGGTCCTGGACTATTGTTTTTTTATTTTATTTATTAGCTCCTTATGTCGTCAACTCATGGGGGCGTGTCGACACGTGCCGATTTCCACGTGCCTTGAGTCATATTTCGCAGCAAAAATGTACACGGTAGGACTGACAGTATGTGCAGCAGCCCTCGTGAAGGAAGATCAGACAATACATGTAGCCTACAGGACATAGATGTGTTAAAAAATCCCATCTGCGCCCCTGCATCCATCCCATAATGTTCCCATCAGTCCTCATCAGATTCCATTCAGTCTGATCTACCTGTGGGTCATACTCCAAGTCGTCCCGTATTGAGCTGTGGCGTTTTCTTCCTGCAGTTTTAGACATATCTAAGAAAACTACAACCAAGCTGATGTTATCTGACTCTACTTTACTTTACTGCAGTTTATCACTGATAACTGGAGTTTTTATTTTTTTATTTAGTTCTTGTTCTTTTGAGGGAAAAATTTCATTTTTTCATCTCTTTCTGCTGCAGCCATGTTTGTTTAGTGAACATGTCAATGATAATAATATTAATTTCTAGGTGGAACACCGCCCCCTGTGGGTCAGACACGTTATTGATGATCTCTGAGTATGTTTTATATTGATGATAATATTCTTCTCAGATTGACATCACTCGTTAAAGTAGAACCAAGTGACTCTACTCTCATTAAATTAAACTGCTGTGGGTTTGAATGACGACATTATACATCATCTAGTTCACCTGTATTGTATGACATCACCAATAGTTTAACGCAGGTATCGATCAGCAGAGGCCACGCCCCCCAGAGGAAGTCGTTTGATGTGATCGACACGTTTAATATTTGATTTTATAGCCTATTTGATGTGTAAAGTTAAATCTAAATGTGACGTAATCAGAGATGTTTACATGTTTCACACAGGCACGTGACTGCGGGTTTACATGTGTCAACACACGGATCCTCTCTGTGTTTATTATCTTTTTTATTTTTTTATTTTAGACATACACATACGTACATACAAAATAAACAGACAATAAACAAACAACCAAAAAATATAGGCCTATACATATATTGGCTACATAGAAAGGGGTATTGATATTACATATTTTATAGGTATTATTAAAGCAGAAGTAAGTGATATTATTTGTGTTAATATAAGTCTTAAATAGTTCTATCTTCCGACAGCAATCACTTACATAGAGTGTTTGGTCTGAAACACGGGTCTGTCAGTCACTCTGCTCTGCTCTGAGCCGAGGAGAAAACATTTATCGTATCCTACAGTTTTTATCCAATGAGGAGAGAGAACGGCATGCAGGGCTGTGTGTGCAGCCAAGGGACGCCGTGAATGTGGTGACGTAGGGACGAGGACTGTTATGGTGCGTTCAAGGCAGCCCGTAACTCCTGTTTTTCCAACCTGTGAAGTCGTACCAGTTCGATCTGGTACGAGTTCACGGGTCGGAAGTTACGAGTGGCCGTTATAGTGACTTTCACCGGTAAAACAGGTCGGAGAAACACGAGTGGGTTGCCTGGAACGCTACAAAGTCGTAAGTTGTGACTTGAAGCTGTAATTTACAGTTTCAAAAGCCGGCCTGGAACGCAGCATTAGCCAAAACGACCGGATCGCTTACTTCTGCTTTAATCATATAGTTGTTTGTAATCATTTATAATATTCCAAGGTTTTTATAGCTTTTCTGTCTTTCATATTTTGTAGTAGCTGCATATAATATCTGATTTCTATTTTAAACTCATAAAAATGTGTTTTTTTTTGGATGACCATTTGCATTTATGGATGTAATATTTTCCTTGTAAAATAAAAAGATTCAACAAAAACAATTCCTTTTCATCATAAGTGAGAATTATATCCTCTTTTTTTAAAGTTTAATCAAATGCCTGTCAAAAATGTAAACATGTCTTCTACTTCCATCCAAAACAAATAGCCTAGGTATAATGACATTAAAAAAAGATGACAAATATTTTCCTCCTCCCCTGTTCATTGATATCTTTAAATTTGGAGATGGCCTGATTGACAGGATAAATTGAATGCATGATTTTAAAAGAAACTCCTTTATTCATCTTGTTTGTGACACAGTATCTGCTGCTTGAAGTCCTGTGTTTATTATTATGTTACACACACACACACACACACACTGACATGGTGGGTGAATCCTTGAACACGTGACCTTTATTCATCTTGTTTGTGACACAGTATCTGCTGCTTGAAGTCCTGTGTTTATTATTATGTTACACACACACACACACACACTGACATGGTGGGTGAATCCTTGAACACGTGACCAACCATCAGGAAAAAGTCACGAAACGTTATAATGACGTGGTTCCCGTTGGCCAGCTAGGGCTCGTGCAGTGTCGCAGGTTTGATTCCCCCTCCCACCCACTGGACCCAAAAGCCTCCAGATGTTGTCACGCTGGAGTGTCGGTAGATAGATAGGTCGGTCGGTCGGTCTGTCGGTCGGTCTGTAGCCTATTTGCAGGCTACGTTTTTTATGTATTTAGGTTATTTCTGTATGTAGGTTGCTGATGGATGGAGACAGAGTGATTGACAGACGCGCTTGTCCAATGGGAGCGCGGCTCGGCTCCTCGTCCGGCGCTGTGATTGGTCGATAGATAGAGAAGAGAAGAGAGAGGGGGGGCGTGGCTTTGAGATTACAGCAGCATCCAGCGGACATCTGGAGCAGAGCAGAGTATAGCCCATCCCGGGAAACACGGAGGAAGCAGCGGAGGAGGAGATGCTGCCTGGTGGGAGGAGCTGCTGCTGCTGCTGCTGCTGCGACACATCTGGACCGGACCGGGGCACAGACAGACAGATGTTGTGTTATTGGTTGTTTTTGATGTGATGCTGCACCGGGAAGAAGAAGAGGAGCAGGCAGGCAGGCAGGCGCATCCTCCCGGTCTGGATTAGAGCCCATCAGGATCATGAATCATCCCCCCTCTCTCCTCCCGCGCCTCTAATCTGGGTTTTACCGAGCTGGATTTAAATCGGATCTGATCTGGATTACTCTCCATCTTCCTCCTGGTTCTGATCCGCCTCAGGGGGGGTTGGTTGGGTTGGTGGGGGCGCATCTGTCCCGGTCTGAACTGGTCCTGGTACCACCGCTGCTGCTGCTTCTACTGCTGCTGTCATCATCATCATCACCATCATCATCCATCGGTTCCTGTTTCCTCTGGTTCTGTTTTTTTGGGGCGAGTCCGGTTCTGGTTCTGGTGTCGTCGTCGTCATCATCATCATCATCATCATGCCGACGTCTCGGCCCGGTTCCGAGCCGGTGGAGTTCTGGGTGGAGGGGTCGAGGCGCGATGGGACGGTGGAGGAGTTCTACACCCTGAGCTCCGAGCTGGGCAGGTCTGGACCCTCAGCACCTCAACACCTCAACACCTTTAAAAGAACCGAGTCAGAGAGGAGGAGGTCCAGTCAGACTAGAACCAGATCGTTAGATTGATCTATTTATCATTATTAATATTTATTATAGTGTGTCGTTATTATCATTATAAGTGCGTTAGAATGAGATTATAAGGCTACTCCCGTTGTTTACACGTTATAAACGTACATAAATAAACGTAAAGTTATGACATAATAATATATAGAATATAAGCAGGCTCACTATTTGGCAAGTTCAATCTGACTAATGAGCTACAGTCATTTATATCTGTGAAAAGGAGCCTGAACGCATCACGTTATTAAATAGTTACAGCCTAAATAATGATAACATTTTATTTATCGTTATCAGGCTAATATTTATCATAGTGTGTCGTTATTATCATTATAAGAGCATTATAATGAGGTTATTACTCCCGTTGTTTACATGTTATAAAGCCTAAATAAACGTAAAGTTATGACATAATATATAATAGAATATAACATACAGTATATATTGATCCAGGCTCACTATTTGGCAAGTTAATTCTAACTAATGAGCTACAGTCATTTATATCTGTGAAAAGGAGCCTGAACGCATCACATTATTAAATAGTTAGCCTAAATAATGATAACATTATTTTATTTATCGTTATTAGGCTTATATTTATTATAGTGGGTCGTTATTATCATTATAAGTGCGTTATAATGAGGTTATCACACCCGTTGTTTACATGTTATAAAGCCTAAATAAACGTAAAGTTATGACATAATATATAATAGAATATAACATACAGTATATATTGATCCAGGCTCACTATTTGGCAAGTTAATTCTAACTAATGAGCTACAGTCATTTATATCTGTGAAAAGGAGCCTGAACGCATCACATTATTAAATAGTTAGCCTAAATAATGATAACATTATTTTATTTATCATTATTTAGGCTAATATTTATTATAGTGTGTCGTTATTATCATTATAATGAGGTTATTACTCCTGTTGTTTACACGTTATAAAGCCTAAATAAGGCAAGGCAAGGCATCTTTATTTATATAGCGCATTTCATACCAAGGCAACTCAATGTGCTTTATATAAAGACAAAACATTTAAAAAAAAACAGCATAAAAACAAAAAACACGCAGTTAAAAAAATAGATAGAGTTTAAAGTTCTTAAAAAGAGCTCAGCCATAAGCACATAAAAGGAGAAATGTTTTAACCTGGATTTAAAAGTGCTCACAGTTGGGGTTGATTTCAGTTCTAAATAAACTTAAAGTTATAATATAATAGATATTGATCCAGGCTCACTATTTGGCAAGTTCAATCTGACTAATGAGCTACAGTCATTTTTATCTGTGAAAAGGAGCCTGAACGCATCACATTATTAATTAGTTACAGTCTAAATAATGATAACAAATCAATCAATCATCAGCATCAACAGATCAACAAGGATTGGACCCCAACACGGGATGGGTTTGGGTTGTTATGGCATAATACAGATCTGGAAAAAATTAAGAGACCACTTCAAAATGATCAGTTTCTCTGGTTTTTACTATTTTTTACGTTTGTGTTTGAGTATAATTAACATTTTTGTTTTATTCTATGAACTACTGACAACATTTATCCCAAAATTGAAATAAAAACATTGTCTTTTAGAGCAAATTTATTGGCAGAAAATGACAACTAGTCAAAATAACAATTATGTTTTAAGTCTTTTCAGACCTTGAGTAATAATAATGCAAAGAAAACAGGTTCATATTCATGGCTCAACAACACAACACAGATATTTTAACTTGGGAAGAGTTTATTAATCAATTTTGGTGGGAAAATGTCAATGTTTGATCCCAGCAGTGTTTTTTATAATCCTCTGTCCCATTAAGTTGAATGAGTTGTGTGAGTTTTTAAAAAAATTGGAAACCTAAGACAAACATTTGTGAAAGTGGTCCCTTAGTTTCTTTCCAGAGCTGTATATAATAGAATATAACATTGATCCAGGCTCACTATTTGGCAAGTTCAATCTGACTAATGAGCTACAGTCATTTATATCTGTGAAAAGGAACCTGAACGCATCACGTTATTAATTAGTTATAAATAATAAAACAAATCAATCAGAATCAACAGATCAACGAGGCCTGAGAGGATTAAAATGATCATTGATACAGTTAATTAGTGGTTAATAACTGATGATTGATTGATTATTAGTCACTGAACACAAGCAGGTTCAGGTTTTGGCAGGTGGAGGAAACGGGTAGGAGTGTGAACAGATACATGTGGGCTCACTATTTGGCAGGAAACGGCCCACTGGTCCCATTTGTCTTATGTAACAGCTTCAAAACGATTTATTAAATTAAACCAAGCTAATTAATAAACTAGTTATAATATGAACGGATGAGGTTTTGTATTGATCACTAAATAATCATTATTTATCTGTAACTGCAGCTCACAGCGTGCAGCAGTGTGTGTGTGTGTGTGTTGTTTCAGTAACAACAACAACAACAGTAACAGCTGAGCAGGAACAGTGAAATGAAGTCAGTGGTGAATTCAGACGTGAATGAGCCACCAGCCCTGTTACCAGATGACCCGTTACCATGGAGACCAGCTAGTAGAGTGTGTGTGTGTGTGTGTGTGTGTGTGTGTGTGTGTGTGTGTGTGTGTGTGTGTGTGTGTGTGTGTGTGTGTGTGTGTGTTGAGGGGGTCTGTTATTCTGCTGGGACAGATGGAAGAAACAGATCCATCTGAAAAGCAGCCACACACACACACTCACTCAGTGTGTTTCATGTTGACTCAACTGTCCCAACGTCCTCTTTTTCTTTCTTCCTCCTGTTTTATTGAAGAGACGTTTGTTATTCATGTAAAACAACACAGTTTTTGGTGTCCTTATGCAGGGAAAAGGGCAAAATCCAACAAAAAACACTTTATATCGGCATTCCCATATTTGTTACAGTAGAAAAAGGTGTTTTAATCATTTATTAAAGGGATAGTTCAACATTTTGGCAAATTGGTCCATTGCCATAATCCCTATAGTCACAGCAGTAGGTTCGTTACCTTTAATTGTCAGTGCAAGCTATTTTTAGAACGGCGGAGCAGAGCCGCGAGCTGCTCAGAGCTACGCTACGGAGGCTAATGGGATTTCTTGGTTTCCCTCATCAAATACACAATCCAACAACTCCAAAACGCTCTGGTGGACAACCTGCACATTCACCACGCTATGAGATAATAACACAACGTTACGAGACAGAGTTGTTTTAGAGGGAAATTCAGAGACTGTTTGCTGAAAAACTGTCCCTGAACGCAACGTGCATCAGTGGTTTTGCATGAATTTCCCTCTAAAACAACTCTGTCTGGTAACGTTCTGTTATTATCTCATAGCGTGGTGAATGTGCAGGTCAGAACTTGTCCACCAGAGCATTATGGAGTCGTTGGATTGTGTATTTGATGAGTTTGATGAGGGAAACCCAAGAAATCCCAGCAGCTCATGTCTCAGGTGTTGTGAGGTCGTCGTCACCTGTGCTGTTTCCTTCCAGGGGAGCGACGTCCATCGTTTATCGCTGTGAAGAGAAACAGACCCAGAAACCCTTCGCCGTCAAAGTCCTCAAGAAAACGGTCAGTGCTGTGAAACCTGAGGTCACAACAGTTTCCTATACTGTGTCTACAGACTATATCTGTCTCTTTACCTTTTTCCCAGTTAGAGGGCTGCGTCCTCCAAGGTCCAAACCTGTCCCAAATTTGAGGACAAACAGTTCAAACCAGTGTTGTTCTTTTTTTTATCTGTCTCATGGACCAGCTGAAACACCTGAGCTGTTTGTTCTGTTTCAGATCGACAAGAAGATCGTTCGTACCGAGATCGGAGTACTGCTGCGTCTCTCCCACCCAAACATTGTGAGTATCGCCCTAACCCTGCCCTCATGAACTTATCGTGAACTCACTATTTCCTGTTTCCTTTTTCCTGTTTCCTGTGGCGTTGCGCTCTACGACTCCACTGAGTTCAGGAGGTTCTGGTTTCATCTGATCAATGTTCTCAACACTGAATTTTTTCACTTGTTTATGACAAATCTTGTTCAGTCTGTCATCCCGTCCAAATACCACCCACTAAAAAAAACACCCATGATGCTCAGCTGCTGTTACCATGGAGACCAGAGTCCAGTCCACAGAGGCAGAAGAGAAGAAGTAGGTCCGACACTGACAAACAAAACCGAACATACTTAGAGGATCGAGAGAGGAACATCTTGAAGAACTGAGGACTGAGGTTCTTCAGAAGAGTTCCCTCAAGATCAAACTACTCCACTTTGATGTTCTGGTGTTTTATCGACAAACGTTTTGGTCTTCTCCATCTCCAGAAGTTTCTAGACTCTTGGTCATCAGAGTCCTTCTCCCGCCCAGAAGGTCCTCAGCTTCTCCTTTAGGGGGTTTGAGTCTTTTGAGGGTGTTTTCAGACCTACCTGGTTCGTTTGGAGAAGTTGTTCAGAAACAGGAAGTGTTTAACGCCAAAAGTTGGTTTGTTTGGTTCAGATGTGAACACAGCAATCATGCTCAGATGCGGAATAAAACAAGCGGGCAGAGATCGGCAAGAAGAAGAGGGTGGTCTCAGTTTAGCTCGGCTCGCTTCCATTCGAGCCCAGGAGGAGTTTGTTTACAGTGAGACCATAGTCAACTCGTGATGATCATTGGTTCTCAACGGCTTAGGGTAGGGCGGTTTGGGCTGAAAATATACACAAATGACTTTGATCGGGTCAAGTCCAGGCTTCAAGTGCAGTTCGGACCGGGTTGGGTTTTAATTTTTTAATTAATTCCCAAGTAACCTGCTCCTCCTCTTTTGAGTAAAATTTCTGACCTATGATCAAACAGTTGGCATCTGTTTACAATTTTGGACCAATCGGGACTGTTACCAAGTGAACAAAAAACAAGGCCAAAAGAAAAATTCAACAATTGTATCGTTTTAGCCTCTTGAATGAGAACAAAGCAAACAAGCCGCATGTCTGAATAGAATAGAATAGAATAGTCTTTGTCACTGTAGACAACGAAATTGGTGAGGCATCCCCCCAGTGCACTTAAAACTACTTCAAAACAACCACTCCTATGCCTATTGATAAAAAAAATAACAAAATGAAAGATAAATATATAAATCAGGAATAGGGACACACGCATATTGCACCGTTAGTTAGAAAGTGGTCCCTTATTGCACTTAAAGAGTCTAATCACCACGGGTAAAAGCTGTCTTTGAAACGGTTTGTTCGGCATCCTTAGAGTTGAGGATCTGGATTCTTCTAAACTCGAACAAACCTTTTTATTCTTAAACATTTCAGATCAGATCAGAGTCAGTTTTACTCTTTAAGGTTGACCTTCTTTTTCTCCTGGACAGAGCTCACCGTCCTGCTCAGCTCTTCTTCTCAGGAACGTCGTCTCAACTTCAGTAACCAGATGTTTCTTCTTCTTCTTGCTGTTCTCAGCTTTGTCCTTCTCAGTCAGGTCTTTGAGGGTCAACCTTTCTCTTCAGGTTCTTCAACCTCTCAGCAGCTTTTACCATGAATGAAGCTCCACGTTGGTTCTCTGGTTCCTTCACTGAAGATCTTTGTTCCTGTCCGTTCGTAGATGTTCTTCATGAGCGATTGATCTCCTTCACTCTCACAGCCCCCAAATTTGTCTATAGACCGAATCACCTCGTTGTCTACTTCCGGGTAGAAAACCAGCACGTAATTTGAATGAGAACAATAGTAACGAACGAGAGTTTAGCTATATATATCATATTTTTCACGCCCTATCACCGTTTAGACAAATCTGAAATGATTGAAGAAACATTACTATTTATGTGTGTGTGTTTTGTGTTGCTATGTGTTGTATTTATTCAGTTTGGGGGAATCACGGTGTCTAGAAAGCATCAGTGGCTGCAGCTGACAGGGACAGCTAACGGCGGTAGCTAAGCTAACGGCAGCAGCTAAGCTAACGGCGGGAGCTAAGCTAACGGCGGGAGCTAAGCTAACACCAGGACGTCAGCTGTTAAAACCCTCCCGTTGTGGGCATAGGCGGCGCTAGGACAGTAGGAATGGGGAAGCTACGGGACAAAAAAAATAGAAAGTTTTTACCCATAGGCAGATATATAAATTTTGATTATATTCATCAAAATGAGATGCAGTAGAATGATTCCTTTCATTCTCTACTTGTTTTTTTTTGTTTTTGTTTTTTGCTGGTGTAGTAGCCCATAATCAATTAATCAATGTTCTTAGCATACGCCACGGGGCGTTTGTGTCATATTTCTCAACTATTTCTTCAGGGTTAAATCCTTTTACCGTAGTTATTGCTCTCGATGTACAGAAGCGGCAGTTGACAGTATCTGCTGTGCCATAGTCCTCATCCAGTTGCGCACCCGCTGCATCGCTGAGAATGTGCGCTCACACAGGTGTCAGGTGACATGATTTCAATTTTGGACGGGCCACAGTAATTTTGGATGGGCCACTACTTAGGAAAAAATAACACTAACATACATAGAGTTGGAAATTATTCCTGAATGACTCGTTCGTGTCTATATTGAAAGCACACATAATTTCTGCTGAGACGAGCTTTGACAGCGCGGTGCGCCGCTCTCTCTCCCGTTAAAAGTTAATCTAGCTCACCCAGTGGACCTATCTCTCTCTCCTCGTCTCTCTCTCTCTCTCCTGTTACTTATATGTGTTTAACCAAATGCACGAAAAGCCAAATCAAGTCAGAAATGCGTAGCCCACATCTTTTTAACTCACAGACATTTATTTTCATAAAGTAATAAAATATCTCGACATTTTGCCGTCGTTAACATTGAGACAAAAGGCTGCAGGAATGGAAGAAGAATTCGGCAAATCATCTTATCACGCAAAAAGGCACAACAAACAGGTTTTGCACAATGGTTTGCACAGATAAGTCTTAAGGCTATGTGCAACACCTTCTCATCACAATCCACGCCATCAGCGGTTATTAAAACCCAACTCATCAGGACTCGATGACCACCGCTCACATTACACAACAAACCGTTAACAATGAATCCACACTCAAACCGAAGCAACAATAGTGTTAACTGTACTCAACAAGCTGTTATTACAAGGTTTACAACAGATATGACAGGCAACCTGGGCTGTGTGTGTGTGTGTGTGTGTGTGTGTAAGAAAGAGAGGGAGGGAAGAGAAAGTACGTAACCTGCTAGCTGTTAGCGTAGCTCAGGCGTATGTCCGTCAGGTAAAAGCTGCCGTTTATTCCTCAAATGAAGCTCATGCAGTTATTCAGCCTCTCCGGTACAGTTATCCATCACTGCTGTTGAATTAGCCGCTAGACTGCTGGACGCTAAAACCGAGGGGGCGACTGTTTGTTTACAATTCACGAAAGCAACGTGAACGTACGTGGTAGCCTCAGCCTCCCTCGGCGTACAGAGGCAAAGCACCACACTCGCTGCCTCTCCTCTGAAATACAACGAGACGGCGAGTGGTTTCTACGGCCGCTGCCTGACACATGCTGACACATTTAAACCTACGTAATGTAACCAGTCAAATACGACCGAAAATTCTAAATCTAAATCTAAATTTTCCATTTTATTATTTGTGATGATTTTTATTTTATTTTCTGTGACAATCTAGGGGAAGCTAAGCTTCCCCTAGCCTATTGATAGCGCCGCCTATGGTTGTGGGACACGACATGAAACTACTCCAGTTAGCTCAGTCATGTTGTAACTCAGATATCCGCTGGAGAAAATATTTTTTCATGGACCGTTTATTGAGTCACTGAGTTATTAAAGTTAAACAGGTAGCTAACCGTTAGCCCGGCTAATCTATGATAACCATGACTAATTACAAAAATGTGCACACATAAATAGTAATGTTTGTCCAATGATTGGTTTTATAAACTTTACAAACATCAGATTAGTCTAAACGGTGATATAGTAACTTGAAAAATTAGATAGCGAAACTCTCGTTCGTCACTATTGTTCTCATGCTGGTTTTCTACCCGGAAGTAGTTGTAAACAACAAGGCAATTTGTTCTATAGCTAAGGAAGAGAACATGTTCTAATGAACAGTCTTTACCTGGCTCCACTCACACTGACCCAGGACCAGCTCTAACCACCTTCCTCTTGTTCTTCTTCTTGGTGGTTCAGATCCAGCTGAAGGAGATCTTTGAGACGGACACCGACATCGCTCTGGTGTTGGAGCTGGTGACTGGAGGAGAGCTGTTCGACAGGTACACACACATTCACACACATACACACATATACAAACATGCACACACAGAGAAAGTCCTGCTCTGTGATTGGCTGTCAGGTGTGTTCCAGCGGTGAGGTCACTGTGGCGTTGTGTCGTTCCAGGATCGTGGAGCGAGGCTACTACAGCGAGAGAGACGCGGCCCACGTCATCAAACAGATCCTGGAGGCTGTGGCGGTGAGACGTTCACTGTCTGCTCTGTGTGTCAGGAAAACACAGCTCTAACATTCAGCTAGTTAGTTCAGTAGTTTGAACGAGAGAAGAGAGAAACGATGAGGAAGATGAGGAAGTTTTGGTTGTAGGTGTAGTTACTGTGGTTGTAGGTGTAGTTACTATGGTTGCAGGTGCAGTTACTATGCTTGTAGGTGTAGTTACCATGGTTGCACGTGTAGTTACTTTGGTTGCAGGTGTAGTTACTGTGGTTGCAAGTGTAGTTACTATGGTTGCAAGTTTAGTTACTTTGGTTGCAGGTGTAGTTTTAGATGCATATGTAGTTACTATGGTTGCAAGTGTAGTTACTTTGGTTGCAGGTGTAGTTACTTTGGTTGCAGGTGTAGTTACTGTGGTTGCAAGTGTAGTTACTTTGGCTGCAGGTGTAGTTACTGTGGTTGCAGGTGTAGTTTTGGTTGCAGGTGTAGTTACTATGGTTGCAGGTGTAGTTACTATGGTTGCAGGTGTAGTTTTAGTTGCAGGTGTAGTTATTTTGGTTGCAGGTGTAGTTCAGAATCAGAATCAAAATTTTATTTGTCATTGTACAGCAGTACAACAAAATTAAAAGCTAAAACCTTCAAGTGCCATCACATAAAAGACAGACAAACAATAAGCAATAACAATAACAGCAACCAGTGTCGACATTCAGTTAATCAACGTATAAAAAGATAAATAAAATAGGTGTTAGCAATAAATAAGTAAATAAATAACTATTATGTATGTGTATGTGAAAATAATGATATGTTGTCAGTCACTTTTTCCGTTCAGTATTGTGATGGCTTTGGGATAAAAACAGTTTTTCAGTCTATTTGTTCTGGACTTGATGCACCTGTAGTGTTACTTTGGTTGCAGGCATAGTTATAATGGTTGCAACAAGTGTAGTTTTGGTTGGAGGTGTAGTTACTATAGTTGCAGATGTTGTTCCTATGGCTGCAGATGTAGTTACTATGGCTACAGGTGTACCGTAGTTACGATGGTGTCAGTAGATGTTAACCCTGGCAGCGGTGTTGTCGCTCACAGCAGTACGTCTCTTATGTAACAGCAGGTTCCATCCTGCTGCTGAACAGATTAAAGCCAGAGAGGATTAATATACACACACACACACACACACACACAGGCGTATGTTTTTCTATGTGTTAAATGTAGGTCAGTTCTAGTGTGTGTGTAAGGAAAACAGTACAGTTGTATTTGCTGTGTCAGATGGGCGTGTGTGTGTGTGTGTGTGTGTGTATGCGTGTTTATGTGTATGTGTGGTGTTAATCTGCAGCACAGAAACAGAAACATCCCGCTGCCCCTGAACACATCAACATCATTTTACAGCTGTGTTTGGCAACATGAGGACGAGTTTGTTCATCTGGTTGAACCGCACCTGTCACCGTCCTTTGAGAGTAACAAAGTGAGAGAGGAGGCTCTGAGCCAATCAGAAGAGAGGAGGCCCCGAACCTCTCTTCTGATTGGCTGACTATTTTCTGAATGATCAAATAAAAACAGAGCAGATTTCAGAATAAAACACTCAGAGAAACCAAATCCTGCAAACTGTTGGATGGATGTTTGAGTCCAGGTGGTGAGGGGGCGGGGCTTTGGGTGACTGCTTTGTTGTGACATCGCAAAGTGACAGGAAGTCCTGACGGCTGGTTTTAAGGCTCAGTTTCTGAATACAGGCTGTGTGCATTTCTCTGTGGACTGAGGCTTTGATACTTTCACAGTATTAATATAGAACCTAGAGCTGCTTTATAATCACACTACACATGGACATCTACATTTATACTGTATGGAGCTTTAATACAAACATCTACCTTTATACTGTATGGAGCTTTAATACAAACATCTACCTTTATACTGTATGGAGCTTTAATACAAACATCTACCTTTATACTGTATGGAGCTTTAATACAAACATCTACCTTTATACTGTATGGAGCTTTAATACAAACATCTACCTTTATACCGTATGGAGCTTTAACACAAACATCTACCTTTATACTGTATGGAGCTTTAACACAAACATCTACCTTTATACTGTATGGAGCTTTAATACAAACATCTACCTTTATACTGTATGGAGCTTTAATACAAACATCTACCTTTATTTGAAGGAGTTTTAACACAAACATCTACCTTTATTTTGAAGGAGCTTTAACACAAACATCTACCTTTTATTTTGAAGGAGCTTTAACACAAACATCTACCTTTTATTTTGAAGGAGCTTTAACACAAACGAAACCAAGAGACAGAGGAATCGTCTCTGGTTGTAGTTTCTGATCTGAGAACAGTGAGTGTTGGGGAGCAGCAGGGGATTCTGGGAGCTGCAGGAGCTGCCATCTGTCCCTTCACTGTCCCTCTGTTCCTCGGTCTCTGTGCCAAGTCCAACCACCGACCACCACCACCAGCAGCTCCGTCCTCATGTTGTGTTGTGCAGCCTGCGGGGGGCGCCGTGGAGTTAAAGTGGGGGAGTTCCTCTAATATATGTGTGTGTTTGTGTTTGTGTTTGTGTGTGTGTGTTCCAGTACCTCCATGAGAACGGCGTGGTGCATCGTGACCTGAAACCTGAGAACCTGCTGTACGCCGACCTGTCGCTGGACGCTCCGCTCAAGATCGGTAACAAAACCAAAGATGGTTTATAAACCAAGACCTTCCATGACGAGTTATAGAGCGCCGAAGCGGAAGCAGCCCCATGGGTCCTCAATTCGAAAAAAAAAGTCTCCATACGAATGAACGGGAGTCCAAGTTTTATTTCGTGATCCGATTGAATTGTGCCATGACAAAAAAATATGTCCTCTACCTGTTTAAAACATCACATTTCATGCCGAGAAATCAGCAGTTTGTTGTAAAACTATTGTAAAATAGTGTGTGAAATATTCTTATGGAGACTTTTTTCGAATTGAGGACCCATGGGGCTGCTTCCGCTTCGGCCCTCTATAGCTTCCTGTATGATGTCACTAGGCTTCTGCTCGGCCACGCCCCTTTAGAGAGACCAGAGGCAGCCTGGAGTGTATTGACTCCAATGGGACAATTGAACGTGAACACCGATTATGGTCGAGTCTTTCTCCGCACAGTCACTGAAGTAAATTTTGGACTCATTTTTCCACAAGCCACATCTCTTCTGAACAGTTTGACACCAAAATGGCGACTTTCAGACGGACACATCAGGAGAAAATCCACTTTGTTCCAGACCTGTCTCTGTCTCTACGACACACTCTCGCCAGATTTGGCACAGATCTCCTAGGCAACGTCAAACAAACGGCCACGAACTCCTGTGAAAATGATTTAAATTATTTTTGTCATGCTAAATATGACTGTTAGTAGTGTAAATATTTAATGTTATCATAAGAAAATATAAACATCTCACTTTCATCTACCTACAAATTGTATAAATCCACACACACGTTCACAGACGAGGTGGTGACGGTTGGCCACGCCCATTTAGAGAGACAGGAAGTGAAACCATTGCTATCATTGGAGCAGCCGCTCATGGAGTATCTTTCCATTTATTGAATATCTTTGACAAAACCTCAGTGTGTTTGAATGTGAAACTTTATTGATGTTCTGTAGGAATACAAACAGACTCTAATGAGATTCTTCTGATGTTCTGCTCTCACAGCCGACTTCGGTCTGTCCAAGATCATCGACGACCAGGTGACCATGAAGACCGTCTGTGGGACTCCAGGCTACTGTGGTGCGTTCACTGACATCACCTGCTGCTGAATATACTGAAGTATCTGTAGTACATAGAGCAGTAAATGTACTATAAAGTGTAGTATCTGTAGTATATAGCCTACAGTATTTGTGTTTGTGTTCAGTGATGTGTTCAGTGACCTGTGTAGCCGTGTCGTGTGTTGCCCGGCGGCAGCAGCAGCAGCATCAGTCGTGATGTGTTCAGGGTCGCTGCTGCTCAGTGGGATTTCTCAGTGAGTGTGTGTGGCCACCTGCTCTAACAGCCGCTCTGTCTCTGTCTCAGCTCCAGAGATCCTGAGAGGAAACGCCTACGGCCCCGAGGTCGACATGTGGTCGGTGGGAGTCATCCTCTACATCCTGTGAGTCCATGAACGCCTCGCGCCTGTCCACACACACACACACACACACACACACACACACACACACACACACACACACACATGTCCATCTGTCCCCTGATGGTCAGTGAAGTGGTCGCTGCCTCCTGTAACTGTTCGTGGTCATGTGACCTCGGAGGTGTTTAACAGTGGAAATAACAACAGTATGTACATTGATTTAATCAATATCAGACATTATTAATGTAATATTATATTAATATTTATATCACTATTATAATACATTATAGTTAATATGTTAGTTGATTATGTAGTTTGGCCAAAAACATTAGAAATAGTAAGTGAGTTTAAAAGAAAGTTTAAACAACAGATGTTTGATGTGTACAGTAGGGAAGATGGGGGTGGTTAAATTAAATTAAATTAAATTAAATTAAATTAAATAAATGTGTTGCTGTATTGGTATGTTGGTGTCTGTAGTTTGTACTGTCTGGTTGCTGTGGTCTGGTGTAAAATAAACACTATTTGATTATTTTATTCTATAATATATAAAATATGATATAAATTATATAATTCCCTCATTTCCTGTTGTGTTTTCTGTTAATTGACAAAACTGTTGGAATCTGTTAATTTCTAAACTCTTCTTTTTTTTCTTTTTTTCTTAAAAATAGTGTAAAAATAGTGTTTTTTTAAACAAAATTGATAAAAACATATCAAAAGTAATTAAAAAGCATTTCAGGACTGGATAACTGATCACTAATTAATTATTTAGGCTGTGTGGCTTCGAGCCGTTCTTCGACCCGCGGGGCGACCAGTACATGTACAGCAGGATCCTCAACTGCGACTACGAGTTCGTGTCTCCGTGGTGGGACGACGTTTCCCTCAACGCCAAGGACCTGGTGAGTGACTGCTCTGCTCCATCCCATAATATGTCAGTACATGTTGTGGCTTATCTACATGGTCACAGACCTTCTCCACCCTGCACAGGTTGTTTGAGTTTGAGACTTTGACCTGTAACTGATGTGTTGGCCCTAATCCCTATAGTCATAGCAGTAGGTTCGTTACCTTTAATTGTCGGTGCAAGTTATTTTTAGAACGGCGGAGCAGAGCCGTGAGCTGCTCAGAGCTACGCTACGGAGGCTCATTATGGGATTTCTTGGTTTCCCTCATCAAACTCATCAAATACACAATCCAACAACTCCACAACGCTCTGGTGGACAAGTTGTGACCTGCACATTCACCACGCTATGAGATAATAACACAACGTTACCAGACAGAGTTGTTTTAGAGGGAAATTCATGCAAAAGCGCTGATGTGCGTTGCCTTCAGGGACAGTTTTTCATCAAGCAGTCTCTGTATTTCCCTCTAAAACAACTCTGTCTGGTAACGTTGTGTTATTATCTCATAGTGTGGTGAATGTGCAGGTCACAACTTGTCCACCAGAGCGTTGTGGAGTTGTTGGATTGTGTATTTGATGAGTTTGATGAGAGAAACCAAGAAATCCCATGAGCCTCCGTAGCGTAGCTCTGAGCAGCTCTCGGCTCTGCTCCACCGTTCTAATAATATCTTGCACCGACAATTAAAGGTAACGAACCTACTGCTATGACTATAGGGGTTATGGCAATGGGCCAGTTTGCCAAAATGTTGAACTATCCATAAAGCACCGGTAAGCACCAGCACCGCTTCAAAAATACAGAATTGGATAAAACCTAAACGATACCCATCCCTAGTGCTGAGTGTCTTGGTCCTGGTCCTGGTCTGTCTGCAGGTCAGCAAGCTGATCGTCCTGGACCCTCAGAAGCGGCTCAGTGTGCGTGAGGCTCTGCAGCACCCGTGGGTTCTGGGTAAAGCCGCTCGCTTCTCGCACATGGACACAACCCAGAGGAAACTACAGGAGTTCAACGCTCGACGCAAACTCAAGGTCAGAGGTCACCCGAGTGTGTCGCTGGAAAGAGTGTGTTGACATTTAAAAATGTGACTACTGAAAAATCAAAACTGCACCCACACTGAATTTGAATCTTAAGTCATGGGACATTCTGTATTGTCATGTGTACTTAATGTATCTGATATTTGTATCCGTATTATTTCTGTGAATTTGTCTAGTTGTTCACTGCAAAAACTCAAAATCTTTCCAAGAATATTTGTCTTATTTCTTGTCAAAATGTCTTATTTCTAGTCAAAACTAATCTCTTTCCATTTAAAATTAGACTCATCACCTAAAAATTAACTTGTTTTTAGATCATTTTCACTTGTTTCAAACAAATTTTCACTCGAGTTAAGTAGAAAAATCTGCCAGTGAAAGTAAGTTTTTTGTGCTTGTAATAAGAAAGAAAAACTTGCTCCACTGTCAGATTTTTCTACTTATTTCAAGTGAAAATCTGCTTGAAAGAAGTAAAACGTGTCTAAAAACAAGCTGCTTTTAATGTGATGAGTCTTATTTTAAGTAGAATTAGATTTGTTTTGACTAGAAATAAGACAAATCTTCTTGGTAAGATTTTGAGTTTTTGCAGTGTTGTGTGTGACCTTTTATGCTTACATACATTTGTATGTATGCAAATTTTGTGAAATAGTGCTTACATAATTACATCTGTTTATGCTAACATGTGCAATAACACTGGCACACACACGTCTGTGTGTGCAAAATATGTGCAATTGGGCAACGTGCAATATCCATTCAGCATTGTATAACTCTAGCACTTTAGCACTTTAGCACTTAAGCACTTAAATCACTTTAGCACTCTAGCACTTTACCATTCAATGGTCACTTTATTCTCATTCTTGGTCTGTCATGAGTCATTGTCTGTCTATGATGTACTGTACCTGTCACTTCTATTGTTATCATGCTTTTCTTTTTTTTTACCTTTTTACTGTTAGTATATCTCTGTATTATTAATTACAATGTTAAACATCAACCTGCCTAGGGACAAAGGATGGAAATTAGCTGATGCTATCCACCACTTTATTTTCCCATGATCCATTGCGTCACACCACAACCGAAGTCGGTTTTAGTAGCATTCTAGCGAGTCGCCAATTAGCGTTAGCCACCGGTGTAGTGGGGGCTCCATGCTGCCAAAACCGCTTTGACTAAATCTGATGTTTGTTAAGTCTATAAAACGAATTATTGAACAAACATTACTATTTCTGTGTGCACGTTTTTGTAATTAGTCATGGTTATCGTAGTTGTTAGCTTTGCTGCTGCTGACAGCTAACAGCAGCAGCAAACTAAGTTAACATCAGGACGTCAGCTGTTAAAACCCTCCCGTTGTCGGACATGAAACTACTCCAGTTAGCTCAGTCATGTTGTAACTAGGATATCCGCTGGAAAAAAAAATTTTTCATGGGCCGTTTATTGAGTTATTGTTTATTGACACTGCTAAAGGCTAACAGCTAACGGTTAGCCCAGCTAATCTAAAATGTTTGTTCAACAATTCGTTTTATAGACTTCATGAACATCTGAGTAGTCACAACGGTGATATAGTGACGTGAAAATGTGACATAAAGCTAAAACCTCGTCCGTATTGTTCTCATTAAAATTACGTGATGATTATAAATAAAGTCATCACAGCCAATGTCTATCAACCAGTCTATGCTACCAACAATACAGTAACGGTGGAATGGAGTGTCATGGCCACACCCAGCGTCATTCTCAGAGAAAGTGGTGGATAATCCTACATGAAAGTGTCCATTGATATGTACTGTCCCCTTATTTTTTATAATCAAAGAGTGTGTGTCCACAGGCGGCCATGAAGGCGGTCGTTGCCACCAGTCGGATGCACGAGAGTTCGCGGCGCCGCACCGACAGCTGTGAGATCCCGGGCTCCGGATCGCGGCAGAGCAGCATGCAGCAGGACCCGCCCCCTGACACCACAGGCCCCGCCCCCGACGACAAAGAGGCCACGCCCCCAGACCAACAGCCACCTGAGGAGGCGGTGGCAGCGGCGGCGGAGGAGGAGTCAAAGTCCACAGAGCAAGGAGCGCTGCCCAGCCCCTCCTCCCCGCCACGCAGCCCCAAACCCCCCGGCTGTGATGTCACGCCCACAGGCCCCGCCCCCACCAGACCGCCGCTGAGAGCCGACGGGCCGCGGCAGACGTCCGTCGTCCCCAAAACCACCGCCGCCGCCGTGTTGGTCCAGCCGCGGCTGCCGCAGAAAAGCTGCTCCGTGGTCGAGCACGCCTCCCGGGGGATCGAGGCCACGCCCACTTTGGCCGCGCTGGCCACTTTGGCCACGCCCCCGAGCCCAAACAGCCTCAGCAACGGCTTCACCTCGGGGGCGGAGCCGGCCGGTAAGACCACCGCCCACTGCCAGTGATCGATCACCTGATTGAAACGAAAGAAAAGACCGAAGTCTTCTCACACACTGAGCTTCATTTACTGGACCAAAGTCACACAGCAGCGTCTCACCTTGGTCACCTAGGTCACATGACCTCAGACCAGATGTTTGGACAGTTGATGTTGAACTGCATGTTTTTTTCTCTGGAAGAAGGAAGAAGAGTTCGTCCCACATCTGGTTTCAGCTGTTGTTTCTTCCAAAAATCTGCGTGTTTACAAACAAAAAACAACAAAAGAGTTTTATGGGCGGAGTCACAGTGGGACACACAGAGGCTAACCAGGCTAAAGAAGCTAACACAGCTGATGAGGCTAGCACGGCTAATTGGGCTAACGTGGCTAAAGAAGTTAACCAGGCTAACACATCTAATGAGGCTAACCAGGCTAACATGGCTAATGAGGCTAAGAAGCTAACTAAGCTAACACATCCAATGAGGCTAACATGGCTAAAGAAGCTAACTAGGCAAATACATCTAATGAGGCTAACATGGCTAAAGAAGCTAACTAGGTGAACACATATGATTAGGCTAACATGTTAATGAGGCTAACCAGGCTAACACATCTAATGAGCCTAATACCAGGCTAAAGAAGCTAACCAGTCTAAATGGCTCCCACAGAGTCGTGCGCACTGTCCGCGGACGTTTGAGGTTTCATAGTCGAGCGTATGGGTGTCACATTTAAAACAGGTCGATGTGAAGATTTCCCGCCGAGCAGTCTATTGTGTGACACCGAGTACGCGTATGCGGAGTCCGCGCAGTCATAAAAATTGAGCTTTGCGCGGTCGGGTCCGGCGGATGTCCGCTTTGGTTCCGCATCGCATAGACGCGGACGTCCGTGGAATCAAGTACGCCCGAGTATGTGGGGGCCTTAACACATCTAATGAGGCTAACACGGCTAAATGAGCTAACCAGGATAATGTGGCTAATGAGGCTAACCAGGCTAAATAAGCTAACCAGGATAACACATCTAATGAGGATAACATGGCTAAAGAAGCTAACCAGACTAATGAGGCTAACATGGCTAATGAGGCTAACCCAGCTGGGCTCGGCCACAGGACACAGTCACTGTGGATTTGTCCTGCAGCTGCTTCCTGTGAGGGAGGGGTCACCTGAGTCCAGGTGAGACCGTCCATTTAGTCCTCGTTAGCTATCACTCTCGTTAGCTAACACCCTCGTTAGCTAACACTCTCGTTAGCTAACACCCTCGTTAGCTAACACTCTCGTTAGCTAACACCCTCGTTAGCCTCTCCTGTGTTCGTCTCCTCTGGTCTTGAACCATCGCTGGTTTTTCTCCAGTCTGTGAACGTCCTGGTCTGGTCTGGTCCTCTGTGGGACATCATCTCATCATCATCAGTTGGGGTCACACAGATGTGGGTCCATCACCTCCAGATGTGGTGGCTTTGGTTCATCTGTTGTCATGACAACGTCAGTCCTGGGTCCTGATGTGGGACGGACGGACGGACGGAGACTCTTCTTGGTCTCGTCCTGTTCTTCTCCTGGTTCAGACAGATTCAGAGACTTTCCCTCAGGACGGAGCTGATTGATTGTATTTTATTAAACTTTATTAACGCATCAGACATGGACACTGAGGAAGAGGAGGAGGAGGAGGAGGAAGAGGAGGAGGAGGAGGTGAGGGAGGTCCTTCTTCTGCTTTGTTTTTTAACCTTTCTACTCTGCTGTCGTCCGTAGCGTATAGCTTAGCTCCGTCTTTAGCCTCCAGCTGATTATCATGTTGTGTTCGTGAGCTTCTAGTAAATCGTAGCGTTGCCTCCACCTGATCAGCTGTGAGCAGGAGGACTTCCTGTTTACACTGTACATAGTTTGGTTTTTAGAAGGATCGTCGTTGTCGTCGTCCAGAACCAGAGACCCGGACTCTGAACCACACGTCTACCTCTCTATGTACGGGGGCTTCCAGACCACTACCACAACCACACCCACCACTACAGATTCACCTGTAAGACACAAAACCTACAGTATGGTGGCTCGGACGGACCAATCAGGGCCCGGTCACGGTCCAGATGTTCAGACAGGACGCTCTTCTCCGAGGATCTGACCTCAGATCAGTGATGTTTCACTTCTGTTGGGATCCGTTGTGCAGTTTCTTATCTGACGGTGACAGCCGACATTTAGCCGACCCGGTTTGTGTCTGCTGAGTTTTTTGTCCCTGAAGATCAAACTCCTCCAAACACACATGAACTGTGGAGCCGCCACTTAAAGGGATAGTTCACTCAAAATTGAAATTTCACTCATCATGTCCGTCTTGTATTGAAGCCCCGAAATGCGAAATTGTCCCCGAAAAAAATTAAATAAGTCTATATTTCAAGCTTGTTTTGTAGCGGAAGCTTCTCGAAGCTCCTCTTCCTGGTTCGTCAAATTTGGACGAACTGGGAAGAGGAGCTTCCGCTACAAACAAGCTTGAAAGATAGACTTATCAAATTTTTTTCGGGACAATTTCACATTTCGTGGCTTCAATACAAGACGGACATTACATACGAACAGCATGGAGGTATTTGGATGTTTTTTTGGTGTGTCTTTTTGTTACGAAGACAGTTGGTATCCATTTGCAACCGTTATATGGACATGCACTGCTACGCCGAGACCCCCTGTAACTCAGAGAAGCCACGGAGGACTCTGAAACTTCTCCCAGCCCTTAGTCTACATGAGGGGGAGGAGATAATGAGTGAAATTTCAATTTTGAGTGAACTATCCCTTTAAACTGGTCCAGACCGGTTTGACCAGTGCAGACCGGTTTGACTGGGAGAGTGGCAGCTCCTGGTTTGTGGGCTGATTCCTTTGGACGGGACTGAACTGGACCCAGGTGGAGCCGCGTGCACCTGTCCACCACAGGTGTTTGTGACTTTTTTTGCCAAATGGAACTGGTCGTCATGGTGACAGCATGTACTATATTTGATTTGCATCTATAATCTTGTGTAAAAACATGAATATTTTGCTTCTATTTATCTCTGGGGTTGGTGGGTGGGCGGGGCTAACCTGTAAATGGTGTTTGTTTTGTGTTTGATGGTAAACTTATATACCTTTTTTAATATTATTATTATTATTTTGGAGGACAGTGACGTCACGGTGACATCACAGTGACGTCATGAGGGTGAATCTGCATGTTGTTTCCTTCTGTTAAAGATTTTAAGATTAAAGGTGGAGGAGGGTTTGAATGATCTGTCTCCAGTCACCTCAGTTAGCCACTTAGCATTAGCATTCACACCACATTAGCATGTCCACTGGAGGCGTTACTATAGAAACAGACAGGTGACATGGACCATCGAGTCAGTGACGCCTGAAGAAGAAAAACATGCAACTCTGAGTGAAACAATGTCAATACTACTACAATTACTACTTTTAATACTACTACTACAACTAGGCTACTACTACTACTACTATTTATTTTTATTTTTCCTTTATTTGTTCGAGAGTGTACATTAATGAACATTTTAAAAAGATAAAATGTAAATGCACCCAATAGCCAAAAGGCTAATTTCCGTTGGCAGTCCCCCTACTACTACTATTACTACTACTAATAGGTGGTTTGCAGGTGACGTCACGCGGAACATTATGACTGCAGATGGGGGCAGGAAGTGTTTTGTGCTGTCTACGGCTGTACAAACTGGGAAAAACAGTTTATAAACAGTTATTATCTCCATTAATACAACTAGGCTACAATCACTACTACTACAACTACCGTACTACTACCACTGCTACAACTAGGCTACTATTAGCCTACTACTACTACTACTACTATTACTACTACCACTGCTGTTGTAAATATTGTGCATATATTTGTCTTAATGTAATTTGTTACCTTTATTATAGGTCTCATTGCCATCCTCCATCCGGCAGGGGGACTGCCAACGGAAATGAGCCTTTTGGCTATAATTGGGTGCATTTACATTTTATCTTTTTAAAATGTTCATTAATGTACACTGTCCCTCTCGAACAAATAAAGGAAAAAGAAAAGAAAGAAAGAAAGACAACTAAACTACTATTACTACTTATACTATAGGCTATTATTACTACCACTACTACTACAACTAGACTACTATTACTACTACTACTGCTACTACTACTACAGCTAGGTTTTTTTTTTAGTTTGTGTCAGGATCTACACAGTTTTATCAGTGAAGAAGAAAAAATGTCTAATCTTTAATTTGGTGAATGTTAAAAGTGTGAACGAAAGGGTTAATACTTGAGGGTCAGAGGTCACCTGTGTTCACCTGAGACTGGACAGATCAACATTAATTTATTTGTAATCACTGACATCACAAACATGTCACAGAGAGAAGAGAGAGTGTGTATTCAGTGTTTTATTCAGTCTGTAGCTGTAACATGACACCACCAGGGGGCGACACACACACACACACACACACACTCAGGGTTCCCACACGTCCTGGAAAATCTGGAAAACCTGGTAAATTCAATGTGTTTTCCAGTCATGGAAAACACATGGAAAATTTGAAAAAAAAAGTCAAATATCCTGGAAAATGATTTATCACAGCTACCAGAGCTCTATTTGACTTTTTCAGACCCTTCTAAGGATTTCGTTTCCCAAAAGAAAAACATGTTTGTGCTGTTCTATGATAAATTTGTCATAATTTATAAGCATTTAAGAGATTATTTTATAAGTTAGAGCCATAGACTGCACATTTTTAAATCAGATTTCTGGGAGAGAGAAATGGGAGAGAGGAATAAACATAGAAACAAACTGATTAAATGTACAAAATAAGGCGCCATTGTTGAAAAGAACACTTCTCTAAAGCATGAATGGGACAGGGGATGAATCGGTGTACACAGGGAAAAATAGAAGTACGGCAAATGTAGGCAACTCAAAAGGGTACAAACCCTTGTCGCTCCAGGCGTACCTTTTTTAGAGATAATTTTGTACCATTCTGGAACATTTATGTGCCTTTTTTACCCCCAAAAGGTATAGGTACTCTAGAGTACAATAATTGACCCTATAGGCTACAGTAGGACAGAACCCCTATTTTTCTCTTTTACGGTGTAAAAGCTAATGTCTGTCGGACTGTAGCAGCTGAAAATGTCCTGAAAAACAATTTCAAGAAAAGAGTGGGAACGCTGACGCTCAGTCCTCAGTCTTCCTGGCAGAGCCTCTCTCTGAACACCGCTCCGTCCTGGACCGTCCCGCACCAGTACGTGGACCCGGACCTGGACCTCCACTCCGACGCCGGCACCTCCCACACCGAGACGGCGCCGTAGCCTCCTCCGGCCACCGGCGACCTCGTCACCGACACCTCGGCGCCCGACGACATCACCAGCGCGTCGTCGACCCACCACAGGACGTCCTGCAGCGGCGACGTCAGCCCGGAGAGGACGCAGACCAGCAGGCGAGGAGATCCCGGGTCCTGAGCGATGGAGGAGAGGATCTGAGCGGTCGGACGGACGGAGGACGAGGAAACTGGAGGATCTGGAGAACCTGAAGGACCGGGAGGACTTGGAGAACCTAGAAGAGAATAGGAAGACTTTATTGTCCACCGTAGTGGAAATTTGTCTTCGGCCTCTCCAAGACAACAAAGCATAAAACAGTCAAGCATACAGGCATACACAACAACAGCCCCTCTACCGTCATGCATTTTTCATGCAGATATCTAAAGGTTAAATGTTACCCTATTCACGTGAGAAAAATAATTAATAGGCGTATGAATGGGATATATTTGGGTCTTTTTCGAAACTTTCCCCTAATGGGATTCTTCAGGGCTTTTTTTTCCCTCATTCAGGACATGTTGAGGATACAAAATCAGTTGAGTTTGCTTCTGTTGCAATTTGTTTAACCTTTTTTCATAAAATGACTGGACTATTAAGGGATGTGTAACATCCTCAGATATCTGTCTGGCCATCCTGACAACCACGGTGTTGAACAGCTCACCGGGTTGACATTTTCCAGCAATATTTACTATAGAGGAAGGCTTCTACCTGGAGGATCTGGAGAACTTGGAGAATCTGGAAGACTTGGAGGACTTTGAGAACCTGGGGGAGCTGAAGGATCTGGGGAACTTGGAGGATCTAGAGGACAGAGACACGACTCACTGAAGGTTTTTGTATTTTTACATTTCATCATGAATCCAATATTCATGCACCTCAAAATCTTACCAAGAATATTTGTCTTATTTCTAGTCAAACCTAATCTCATTCTACTTAATATAAGACTCATCACATAAAAAGTAGCTTGTTTTTAGACACTTGTTACTTCTTTCAAGCATTTTTTTTTACTTGAACTAAGTAGAAAAAATTGATAGTGGAGCAAGTTTCTCTTTCTTATTACAAGCACAAAAAACCTGCTTTCACTGGCAGATTTTTCTACTTTTTTCAAGTGAAAATTTGTTTGAAACAAGTGAAAATATCTAAAAACAAGTTCATTTTAGGCGATGAGTCTTATTTTAAGTGGAAAGAGATTTGTTATGACTAGAAATGAGACATTTTGACAAGAAATAAGACAGAAAATAAGATTTTCTCGGTACGATTATTGTCAGAGAAATAATCACGGTATTGCGATTATCACGATTATTATGCATCAATAAATGTCACAACACTATGAATGTGTAAAATCAAATATACTCAAAATATAATGACATTACTAATCTCTTAATATAGGACCAGTTATTGATCCACCGGGAGAACTGTCATCTATACCAGTTATTTTAATCTTTTTTTTTTTTACAATACAAATGACAGGCTAACATTTAAATTCCTACCAATTCAGTGTTACTTCAGATAAATGGACTAGTTTCTGTGCATTGTCCTTTACTTTGGCGCCACATCTGCCAATATAGTTCCAACATTATCTTTTTCGGAAAGTGACCTATTTAGGAATCTTTACGATCAATTAATTGTGGCGTTTAATACCGAGATTAGTTGTGAAAACTAGTAATCGTGACTCGTGATCTCTAGTCCTCACACTGATGAGACGTCCAGATGTTCCTGAAGTTCCTCTTGGCCCCTTTTGTGATTGAGTTTGACACCCCTGTATAAACTATAAACTACATTACCCATGAGCCTCAGCTCAGCCGCCTCCACACCAACCTTCAGTGTCGTTCTGATGACGAACATCTTCATCGTCCACATCGCAGTCGGCCGCGAGTTCACCAGAGTACACGAGGAGCCGAGTCCCTCCGCTGAAGACCACGGAGAAGACGGACGACTGTCCCCTGGTCCACACACACAGACACCTACACACACACAGTGTTAAAGGGATAGTTCACCCAAAATGGAAATTTCTCGGCGTAGCAGTGCATGTCCATATAACGGTTGCAAATGGATACCAACTGTCTTGGTAACAAAAAGACACACCAAAAAACATCCAAAGACCTCCATGCTGCTCGTATGTAATGTCCCTCTTGTATTGAAGCCCCGAAATGCGGAATTGTCCCGAAAAAAATGTAATTAGTCTATATTTCAAGCTTGTTTGTAGCGGAAGCTCCTCTTCCTGGTCCGTCCAATTTGGATTTTTTTTCCGGATAATTTTGCATTTCGGGGCTTCAATACAAGACTGACATTACATATGAGCAGCATGGAGGTATTTGGATGTTTTTTGGTGTGTCTTTTTGTTACCAAGACAGTTGGTATCCATTTGCAACCGTTATATGGACATGCACTGCTACGCCGAGACCCCCTGTAACTCAGAGAAGCCACGGAGGACTCTGAAACTTCTCCCAGCCCTTAGTCCACATGAGGGGGAGGAGATAGGCTAATGAGTGAAATTTCAATTTTGGGTGAACTATCCCTTTAAAGCAGCAGGTTATCATTAAGCATTATCATCTTCATCATCGGCCTGTGTCGAGTCTCACCCCAGAAGGATGATGAAGGTCAGTGAGTCCATCCTGAGGACTCTGTTCGTACCTCTGGTTGATGCTGAAACACACGGTTTGTTCTTGAGTCACATGACGTTAAAGGTAAATCTAAACCTGTTCATCGTGGGTTAAATGTAATAAACCATAATATCAGTGGTTTCATCTTCAGTAAAACTCCTGTAACCATGTTTTCTTATCTTAGTGATATTTGGTGCTAATTAAAACTCATAACAAGGTTATTCTTCCTATTCATAACAATAATAGTAGGCTACATTTTATTTCATAGACGCCTTTCTGTTACTCAAGGACATTTTACAATGAATAAAAGAAAGTGCAAAACAAACAATAAAAACCACAGGAGGTACACAAGATTAAAAACAGGTTAAAATTAGACACTTCAAATTAATCAAAAGGCAATAATCTTGGGTTTGAGTATGGATTTAGAGAAGATTAAAAGTCCAAAAGTTAATTAAAACTCCACTTAATTACATTTTTTCTTTAATAATTTACTAGTTCTTTTACCTTACATTATAGTTTTGATCATTGTGTTTTTTTTCTATCTATCCTTAAACATTGAGGCAGATTCTTAAGGTGAATAAAACTTGTTATGTTTTTAATAAAACTTCATGATGACAGTTGTTACATTGAATTCAAGTAGCTGACTTTTCAGCTTTTAATTAAAAACCAAACTTAGTTGTGTTTTAAGTCTTTCATTATGAAAAGTTTGACAACCTGGTCTTCTTCTTACCTTTGCTGCCGTGGCTGTGGCGCGTGCTGCTGCTGCTGCTGCTGCTGCTGCTGCGGTCGCGTGTCAAAGGAGATGTTTGGAAAACGGTCACGTGACGAAACCGTTGGAGCAGAAAACCCCCGCGTGGTCTCCAGAGGAGCCACCGCTGCTCTGGGATCAGACCAACCGACCGACCGTTACTTCAGTTACAGGACACAAAAACAGGAAATTTCATCTCTCTCTGCTGTTTTTCACTGAAGTCGCTGGAAAAACAAACTCAACGACACAGAAACTGAACAACAACATCAACGTGCTTCTGTCAGAGGTCGTTTAATACGTTTTATTAAGTCACAGTTTAATTAGAAGCATGGCAGCTAATCATCACTGTCATTGTTTTTATTCTTCGCTGCTCTTCATCTTTGTATATAGGCCTACTGTGTGTTGTCTTATTATGTGTTTTGTGAAGCACTTTGTGACTTTGTGAAAAGTGCTATATAAAGAAATTATTATTATTATTATTATTAATTTACAGATTTTTTCTTCAAACTTACATATATATATAAACTCTAGGGCTGCCCCCAAATAGTTGACCAAGCACTGGTCGATCAAAAAATCATTAGCCGACCAAAATTTCATTGGTCGATTGGTCGCAGGAACAAAAAAAAAAAAACATTTGAAGCCGTATCTTGTCAAAATTAAGTCAAAATCAATGACTGAACTGAAAGGCTATGGGGCTTTTATTTTGAAGGGCAAGATACAGACACCGATTTTTTTTTTCCTCGGAGGGGGGAGGTGATTAGTCAACTAATCGCCATAAGTGACGACTACTGGTCGACCAACAAAATCTTTGGTCGGGGGCAGCCCTAATAAACTCTGAGTTTTTCTTTCCTTTCTGCTCGTTAATAATCTACTTAAGAACACCAACTTTAGTTTTACAGTGAATTTACAGACTTTAGCTTCAATGCTATTAGCTGCTACGCTAGTCATGGTGCGTTCAGGTGTGTTCGGAAAGTCAGAACTTCTGAGCACCGAGTTGGAAAGAATCAAGATGGCGGCTGCTACTCCTCACATCAGCAGTTTAATTTCTCCAGTAATTGTTTGACATTCATTCAGTCAGACATGTTCATAACATCACACTGTTCAGTTCTTCTCCCTGTACATTATCACAACAGTGTTGCGAACATTTAGTTTTCGTGAACGTTACATGTCACGTCACATGTTTTTCAACTGGAAAGCTGCTCACCTCTATGGCAAGCGGATTTAACATTTAAAAGCTAAGTTTGACTATCCGGAATAAACATTGTAGATACAGTATCAACAACGTCTTTCTGACTAGTCGTCATTACATTTTGAATAGTTGGATTTTTTATTCAAGATATCTGTAATTCAGTTTTGCCTCGTCAAAAAGAACATTTCAGATATCCGCAACTACATTCTTCTTAGGATAAATGACGTCACTTTTGCCGTTCATGTGTATGGGGTTTGTCATTACAGATATCTACAATTCAGTTTCAGATATCCACTATGTGAATTACGGATATCTGTAACTGAATTACGACTATTACGAATTCCAGTTTGAGATATCTACAATATCAATGTCGCCTAGTCAAAACTTAATTTAAGATATCTGAAAAGGGACATGTAGATATCTTTAATTGAGGTGAATTACAGATATCTTGAACTGGAATTATGACTAGTCAGAATCAAATTGTAGATATCTGAAACTGGAATTAGTACTAGTCGTAATTCAGTTACAGATATCTGTAATTCACATAGTGGATATCTGCAACTGAATTGTAGATATCTGTAATGACAAACCCCACACACATGAATGGTTAAAGTGACGTAATTTGTCCTATAGGAAGAACGTAGTTGCGGATCTGAAATGTTCTTTTTGACGAGGCAAAACTGATTTACAGATATCTGCAACACATATCCAGTCTGGCTTTTAAATGTTAAAATGGCTTGACATAGTTCCTCAGATTTAAGTCATTCAGAGCTCAGAGCTCCAACGTCAATGAAATACACCGTTAATATCAAGTCAGTACAGGTTTGTACAGCTTTTTAAAGTTGTTATAAATTATTTAGGCTATATTATTGACAGAGGAGCAGGCATAGATATACAGTAGATGCCGCCTCTGACGCTGCTGTCCATTGGAACGATACGGCAATGTGGCCGCCATCTTGGGTCGGGTATATATCATGGATCTATTATAATTTTTACATTACAATTATTACATCCATGCACACTAAAAACAGTTGGGTTCAAAAATAACCCAATTTTAACCCAACTGGTTCAAATAAGGACAAACCCCTTTTTGGGGTTAATTTTAACCCAACGGGTTGGGTTATTCTTTTTTTTTTTTTCTCTCTCTCTTAACCCATTGGGTTGAAATAACCCAAAAAAGGGGTTTGTTGGGTTAAAATTGGGGTTGTACAGAGAGTGCTCCAAACTTTTCTACCAAGTGACACCACTGTCACAGAAATAAATGGCAGTGGTGTCACTGGTTAACAAGTTTGGAGCGCTCCCTGCAGACCTAGATTGAAAAGTGGTTAAGTGGTCCTTCAAGTACAATTACTTATCATTAGTACCTCTTCAAAAGAGAAAGAAAACTTTCTCGATTGATTATCTTATGTTTTAATATAAACCTATTAAAAGTAAAAATATATATATATATCCAATTACTTGAACAACCCAGGAATTGGGTTAAATTCATAGTCTATAACCCTGAAAATGGGTTACACTCTGGAAAAATAACCCAAAAACTTAACCCAACACCAATAACTCAGAAATTGGGTTACAGAGATAACCCAACATTCTTTAGTGTGTGGTATACGGTATATCTATGGGGTTTGTCACCGCCGTCATGTTTATAGAATAGAATAATATTGAGTGTTTGTCATTGGGTCTTTTCATGTGAAGCTCTTCTTGTCTGTGGCAGCTAAATAGTAAATGGACCCTTTAACACCTGTAAAGCACGTTACACTGATGCAGCTGTGGCTTCAGTATCTTGTCCAACTTCCACATCTGGACCGGAGGAGCCGGTGGGAATCGAACCAGCTGCTCCACCAGAGACTGAACCCAGATCAGATCTCAACAGAAACTGAACAGACGACGAGTGGATCAAAGTGAAGAAGAAACGTTTATTGATTATTGTTTGTTGTTGCATTCACTGTCAGACTGAAACCTCGTTAAAAACACAACAGAGAAAAATACAAAGTGAGTCTGAAGCTGAGACTTGAGAGTAGAGATGTCACGATTATACATTTTCTTTGTACGATTATTGGCAGAGAAATAATCACGGTATTACGATTATCATCCATTAGTTTATTTCACAACATATAAATGTGTAAAATCAAATACAGTCAAAATATAATTACATTACTAATTATTTACACTAAATATTTTAAGTATCTACTATTAATATCTAACCAATTATTAATCCTCCAGGGGAAGTGTTTTAAATAGTCATTAATTATTATCTCTACTCTACCAAATGTTTAAAGGGATAGTTCACCCAAAATAAAAAATTTCACTCATTATCTACTCACCCTCATGTGGACTAAGGGCTGGGAGAAGTTTCAGAGTTATGGATACCAACTGTCTTTGTAACAAAAAGACACACTTAAAAACATCCAAATACCTCCATGCTGCTCGTATGTAATGTCCGTCTTGTATTGAAGCCCCGAAATGCGAAATTGTTCCGAAAAAAATTAAATAAGTCTATATTTCAAGCTTGTTTGTAGTGGAAGCTCCTCTTCCCGGTTCGTCAAATTTGGACGAACTGGGAAGAGGAGCTTCAAGAAGCTTCCGCTACAAAACAAGTCTTAGACAAGTATGTCTTTTTGTTACCAAGACAGTTGGTATCCATTTGCAACCGTCATATGGACATGCACTGCTACGCCGAGACCCCCTGTAACTCAGAGAAGCCACGGAGGACTCTGAAACTTCTCCCAGCCCTTAGTCCACATGAGGGGGAGGAGATAATGAGTGAAATTTCAATTATGGGTGAAATATCCCTTTAAGTTTCATTTAATTGTTTGTTTTTTATCACAAATGTCACGTTAACATTTAAATTCCTACCAATTGTATTATTTTGTGTTATTTTACCAGTATTTCTTACATTTACCTTCAATTTGGTGCACATCTGCCTCCGTGTTTCCAACGTAATCTTTTTTGGAAAGTGACGGTATTTAGGAATCTTTACGATAAATTAATTAATTGTGGCGTTTAATACCGTGATTAATTGTGAAAACACGTAATCGTGACATCTCTACTAGAGAGTTGGCTCCTTCTGGACCGGGACCAGATCAGGCCTCGGTGAATCCCGGGGTCTTGTCCCCCCCTCCCTGACTGATGCCGCAGTAATAAACGGCAGCGTCTCTGTGGTCGGAGCGGCGCAGCAGCAGAGAGCCGTCGGCCGCTGCCGCCACCTTCCCCGGGCCGAGGCCGGCGCCGAGCTTCACCGTGGACCCGTTGGCGGTGGACTTGATGGTGAGGAGCATCTGGGGGCCGCCACCCCCCACCGTCCTGTACCAGGTCAGCGTGGAGTTGTCGGCAGCGCAGGCGTCGTCCAGCAGGGGGCAGCGCAGCCTGGCGTCCTCCCCGAGCCGCACCGTCACCGTGGAGACCAGGGGCAGCGCCGCGGCGGCAACTGGGGCTCGGAGCCCCGCCCCCCAGAGACCTGCACCACAACAACAACAACAGACAGTTTACAGCAGGTGTGTCAAACTCCTTTTAGTTCAGTATAGAACAAATCTCCTTGTTGTTTACAACTACTTCCTGGTAGAAAACCAGCATGAGAACAATAGTGACGGACGAGAGTTTCGCTATATTCTATAGTATCTAATTTTTCATGTCACTATATCACCGTTTAGACTAATCTGATGTTTGTAAAGTCTATAAAACCAATGATTGGACAAACATTTACGTCTGCACATTTTTGTAATTAGTCATGGTTATCATAGATTAGCCGGGCTAACGGTTAGCTACCTGTTTAACTTTAATAACTCAGTGACTCAATAAACGCTCCATGAAAAAATATTTTCTCCAGCGGATATCTGAGTTCCAACATGACTGAGCTAACTGGAGTAGTTTCATGTCGTGTCCCACAACGGGAGGGTTTTAACAGCTGACGTCCTGCTGTTAGCTTAGCTGCTGCCGTTTGCTTAGCTACCGCCGTTAGCTTAGCTACCGTTAGCTGTCCCTGTCAGCTGAGCCACTGATGCTTTCTAGACACCGTGATTCCCCCGAACTGAATAAATACAACACATAGCAACACAAAACACCCACACAGAAATAGTAATGTTCCTTCAATCATTTCAGATTTGTCTAAACGGTGATAGGGCGTGAACAATATGATATATAGCTAAACTCTCGTTCGTTACTATTGATCTCATTCAAATTACGTGCTGGTTTTCTACCCGGAAGTAGAATGTAAACAACAAGGCGATTCGGTCTATAATGACGGCATCATGACCTTTTTCCTCTTTAGTGCAAAGAAGTACTTTATTAAAGGGATAGTTCAACATTTAGTCAGATCCTCATAATCCCCATAGTCATAGCAGTAGGTTCATCACCTGTAATTATCGGTGCATTGTGTTCACTGAGCAGCTCACGTCTCTGCCCCGTGGATCTCAAAACAACATGCACCGATAATCAAAGGAAATGAACCTACTGCTGCTGTGACTATAGGGATTATGGTGAGAGGAGGATCTGACTTGATGTTGAAATTCTCTGGTTTCTTTGTTCCTTTATGACAATAAACTGAGTCTCTCTTTGGTTTGTGGACAAAACAAGACATTTGAGGACGTCGTCTGGTGGTTTGGGAAACACTGATTGATGTTTATCAACATTTTTTAAACATTTTATTAAACCAAACAACTAATCGATTGATCGTTTAAATAATCAACAGATTCAATTAAACTAAACAACACTAACTAACCATAAATAAACAGGTCCAACACTCGCTTTGCTATTTCCAACATAAGAGAATATTTATATTTCTACAGTATTAAACTCGTTAATTAATTCTGTCTGACACATGGACGACATTATTATATTTTCCAGTAAATCCTGATTAATTAGATTCAGTTTCCTCCAGACGCCTCACTGAGACGTTTTTAATCCTCCTGAGTCTGACAGGAAGTTTCCCTCTGACGGGATTTTCAGTATAAAATCCCCTGAAGTGTCAGAACCAATCAGATAAAAGGATGAAGTGAAGGAGACTAGACTCACCGCCGCCGCCGACAGAGACCAGGACCAGACCGAGCATCATCCTCATCCTCATCCTCATCCTCATCAACTGACAGAGGAACTGACACTGAGCAGCTGAGTGTCGGTGTCAGTCACAACAACAGCTGACAGCTCCACAGGAGGGGGGCGGAGTCAACTCTGACTTCCTGTCAAAAACAAAAAAAAACTGACAAACTGTCAAAGATATTCAATATATGGAAAGATCCTCCATGAGCGGCTGCTCCAATGATAGAAATGGTTTCACTTCCTGTCTCTCTAAAAGGGGCGTGGCCAACCGTCACCCCACCTCGTCTGTGAACGTGTGTGTGGATTTATACAATTTGTAGGCAGGGCCGTTGCTAGGAATTCTGGGCCCCCTTAAAGATTACTAAAGTGGGCCCCTCCCCCTAACTTTTCCTTTTTTTTTCTTAGACTACGTATGTATTATCGTTTTTTATTTAGCCTTCTTTGTTTTGATGCTAATGCAGCATTACACTGCAAAAACTCAAGTATCTTAGCAAGAATATTTGTCTTGTTACAAGTCAAAATGTCATTTCTAGTCAAAACAAATCTCATTATACTTAAAATAAGACTCATCATATTAAAAGTAGCTTGTTTTTAGACACTTTTTACTTCTTTCAAGCATATTTTCACTTGGAATAAGTAGAAAAAATCTGATAGGAGCAAGTTTCTCTTCCTTATTACAAGCACAAAAAACTTACTTTCACTGGCAGATTTTTCTATTTATTGTGAATTTAAGTGAAAATTATCTAAAAACGAGTTAATTTTTAGGTAATGAGTCTTATTTTAAGTGGAAAGAGATTAGTTTTGACTAGAAATGAGACATTTGGACAAGAAATAAGACACATATTCTTGGAAAGATGTTGAGTTTTTATAGTGTACTATGAGTATTAGTCAGGGTCATACACAGAATAAATCAGTCATACAAAGATTAGACTACTGGGGTATTTTATGGGCCCCACTGGGCGCTGGGCCCCTAGAATTATCATCACCTTTCTCCCCTATACAACGGCCCTGTTTGTAGGTGAAAGTGAGATGTTTCTATTTTCTTATGATAACATTAAATATTTACACTACTAACAGTCATATTTAGCATGACAAAAATAATTTAAATCATTTTCACGGGAGTTCGCGGCCGTTTGTTTGACGTTGCCTAGGAGATCTGTGCCAAATCTGGCGAGAGTGTGTCGTCGTAGAGACAGAGACAGGTCTTGAACAAAGTGGATTTTCTCCTGATGTGTCCGTCTGAAAATGGCAATTTTCATGTCAAACTGTTCAGAAGAGATGTGGCTTGTGAAAAATGAGTCAAAAATGTACTTCAGTGACTGTGGGGAGAAAGGACAGACCATAATCTGTGTTCACGTTCAATTGTCCCATTGGAGTCAATACACTCTATGCTGCCTCTGGTCTCCCTAAAGGGGCGTGGCCGAGCAGAAGCCTAGTGACATCATACAGGAAGCTAAATCCTCATGGGGGGTCTTGGTTTATAAACCGTCTTTGATACTGTACTGAAGTAGCAGAAGAAAAGTTTCAAATAAAACTGAAAAATAATTTAAAGAAAACCAAAGGGCCACTGTCTGCTGCAGCATGAGTATGTGAGATAAACATAACGTCCAATTAAAAATGTCCAGTTTCAGCATAAAAAGGTGGTTTTTATTTGACCAGAAAAAGAACAAAGAAAATCCCACTGTGCGCCTCCCGCTCAGTAAAAAAAAAAAAAAACATTTGCCCAGACCCAGGTGCATGCTGGTCCCTCACCGTAGCCCTATTATATTCTCAGGGGGGCCCCAACGTGCCCAAATGAAATAAAAACACAAATAATAAACAGGGAAACACCTAAACTAAACAAATAATACACTAACAGGATATTAGCAGAAATATAATCAGAATTAAATCAAATAAATAAATTCTGAATAATCAAATCTAAATACTAAACTAAACAAAAACTAAATACTAACAATAGGCTACTAATACTAAACAACAATACTAAAGCCTGACCATGGACAAAGACTGCAAATTAGCTGAAGCTTGACGCATCACATTTCCCCATTCTTTGTGGCAATGTTGTATACTGTAACCACATTCTGTAATTTGGACAGTATCTTGTAGGCTACAGTAATACACACTGTAAAATACTGTAGAGGTCAGTTACAGTATTTTACTGTAAACTGTAAGGGATTGTGGGAAAATAAACAGTCACTACAGTATCTTACTGTAATACTTACAGTAAAAATAATGTAAAAGGTCAGTTACTGTATATTACTGTAAAGTGCAAAGGATTGTGGGAAAATAAACGATCACTACTGTATTTCTTTGCCCGCGAAACCGATCGATGGACTGCAGTTAGTTTTTTTAAAGAACGAAAAAGGTCAGTAGCTACTGTACATTTTTCATTAACATGTTTGATAAACATATTAGATTAAAGCAGAAGTAAGTCATCCGGTCGTTTTGGCTAATGCTGCGTTCCAGGCAGGCTTTTGAAACCGTAAATTACAGCTTCAAGTCACAACTTACGACTTTGTAGCGTTCCAGGCAACCCACTCGTGTTTCTCCGACCTGTTTTACCGGTGAAAGTCACTATAACGGCCACTCGTAACTTCTGACCCGTGAACTCGTACCAGATCGAACTGGTACGACTTCACAGGTCGGAAAAACACGAGTTACGAGTTACCTTGAACGCACCATAACGTCTTGTAAGCCGACGGAGTTAGCAGCCCCCGCCCTCATCATGGATCTATTGGTCCTCGTCCCTACGTCACCACATTCACGCGCATCCCTTGGCTGCACACACAGAGAGGACCACCCTTTATCCCGTTCTCTCTCCTCATTGGATAAAAACTGTAGGATACGAGAAAAGTTTTCTCCTCGGCTCAGAGCAGAGCAGAGTGACTGACAGACCCGTGTTTCAGACCAAACACTCTATAGAAGTGATTGCTGTCAGAAGATAGAACTATTTAAGACTTATATTAACACAAAAATATCGCTTACTTCTGCTTTAATTGTTAGTATCAGTTAGTTAGTAAAAAATAAATAAAATGAAGCTCAGATAAATCAGTATAGTTGTCTGAGAGATGATAACGGTCGTGAAGCCTGTCAATCATCTCCTTACAACAGATTCACTGCCAACTCGGAAAAATCATAAATCAGTCGTTTCTAACTTTTCGTTTCTAACTCAACGTAGCAGCTAGATTAACATATCATCCAGTCTGTCACAAGTTTTGCTTAATAACGTTATTTCGTCGAAGTTTCGTCCTATTTTCTGTCCGTTGGTAATATGTTGGTAATTTAACAGGCCTATTTACACTATTTTCAAAAAAAAGAAGAAGCAGCTGTTTATGGAAATTAGACAGCTTTAAGGAGATTTTTTCAATGTTATAGTTACAAAGTAAAATAAATACTTTTAGTTAAAAACAAATCACCAACATTTCCATGCTATCTAGATGCAATTTATGTATTAGGTTAACAGATTTTTGTTTAGATAACAGAATTTCTGACATTTTGACCATTTTAGAAATCTGCTTTACCAACTGCTGCCCAGACAGTGACTCCCCGAGTCTATTTGAGAAGCCACACACCTATGGAGGTATAATTGGGGGGAAATGTTTGAGCATCTGTAACGGTAGAATTTATACTTGTGTACAGTTGTATGTTTGTAAGTGTGAGTTGTGTAGAGAGAGAAAAAAAAAAGTACGAGTTGTGTACTGTTTCAGTATATTTGGTGCAAAATATATTTGTGCACCTGTATCAAACAATGTGAAGTTGTGGACAAAATTTGAATTTGCAAATCTGATTTTGAACTTGTGCAAAAGTTCAATGTATTTAAAAAATAATTTCTCAATACAAATCGATAATTACAACTGCTTGAATCTTCCCCAGGAGTCACGGATTCTGTTTCCTTCAATTACAAATGACGCCTCCACTGGGATATTTGGTGAAAAACTATCTGTGCATTCAGTCTATGGAGAAAAAGGCAGATCCTCTTTTTTGCAGAAGGAGCATAAAGGGGACACATCAGGTTTCAATCTATTAATTCATTAATTACAAGGATAATATCTATGTAAGACTTTATTATTCTAATATACTATTATTTTTTAAGAGGTTGAATCCTTCTCTCACTTGTTTTATGGATGTCCCTATGCTACTAATTTTTGGACTCAAATGCCTTTATTGATTTGGGAATCTCATAAAGTTTTGATCACTATTACTGAAAGTATGGTCTTATTCTTAAATGTTGAATGTAAAAATAAGGAAGTTAATAACGTAATAAAATTGCTGTGTCTGTTGGGTAAATTTCACATACACAAAGCCAGATTTCTCCAGTCTATGCCAAATGAAACTTTATTTTATGCGGAACTTAAATCTTTTTATGACTCTGTCTGTGAAATATTTAAAAACAAGAAAGCTTTGAAGACATTCAGTCTTATGGAAAAGATTATGGTCCATATTACTAGATAAAATCTCTACTGTTTTTGTTTTGTTTTGTGTCTTTCAATTTTTGCATATATTTATTTTCTGGCTCTTTATTGTTCATAATTCCGGCTCTTACCGGAAGTGACGTTTTTGTAAGCGTTCTCTTTGTTGCCAACTGGTGGATCGATCACACCAGACAACTTTGGAGCAGACTGGCACGCTTTATCAGTGATCATAGGCTATTTATCCCCAGTTTAATTTATGCTGGAAAAATGTTTTGTTTGGCTACACTGAATATGATAAAAAACAAAATTATCAGTTTTATATGATTCATTTGTTAATTGTTTTATCCAAATTGTATATAGCCTACATAAATCTAAATTTTCTGGTAAGAAGGCAAACTTCTTGGAACTGTCTGCATATGTTGGTCAATATATCTCCTCCCTCTGTGATTGTGAGAATAAAAAAGCTGTTAAAACGTATGATCTTTGTAAGCTTTACAAAATATTTATTTAAGTTTATGTTTTTTCTGTCTTGCTGTCATCCCCTGGCGTATTTGTGATGGTTTGGTTGTGTATTAATGTTGTACACTTATTTCATCTAACATCCATCCAATGACCACATTGTAAAAAGATTTAAAAAAGACATTGATGTGAATTGTACTTTCTGTTCTGTACATGCTGAAACTGTGACCCATTTGTTTTGGCTCTGCCCTATTGTGCAAAAACTATGGAGTGATATTTGTAATTTTGTTGCTATCAATGTTGATGGTGATTTTATTTTGTTTTGGAGGAATGTTCTGTTTGGGCTCCCTGACCTGAAAAAAAAACAAGGAAAAAGCTAACATAACTTTTATTATCAACCTTATTATTTTAATGGCAAAATTGCATATTCACAAATGTAAGTTCATTAAAAAAAACCTTCCTTTACTGCTTTTAACAGTGAGCTCAAGCAATACATAACCTCCATCAAATTTTCAAACAACCAGAAAACGATTAAGACTATCAATATATGTGAAAACTTGAAAATTTTGTTGTAAACTTATAAATTCCCCCTGGCGTATAATATAAATGTGCTTTAGTAATTGCATGTTACCATGAAAAACTATTTTTGTATTGTGAAACAAAGTTTTGAATAAAAAAGAAATAAAAAACTTATTTCATCTAACTGTAGCCTATTCAGTCTTGTGTATACTCTTGTTAATAAAGTTGTAAAAAAAAAAAAAAAAAAAAAAAAAGACTGGTGGGTCGATGCACGTGACCTGCCCAAACAAACCGTCTTTGCTGGAAGAGAATCTAGCAGCAGGAAACGGTTCGGGTCTCCTCCTCCAGGAGCAACAAAGAGATTGAGTAAAATGTCTGAGGTGGAGTTTCTGAGAGGATTCATCACCGAGAGACTCTCCGCCGCCTCCCGGGAAATCTCCGCGGCCGTGGACAGAGTCGTAGCCGGCTACGAGGCGGAGGCTTCGGGCTTCAGACAGGAGATCGAGCGGCAGAGGAACCTGCTGGATGTTCTCCTGCAGCCTCGAGTCCTTCTCAACAAAACCGGTTGGTGATTCACTTTTTTTTTTTTAATCCATGGACCTCAAAGTTGTGGTTTGTAGAGTTTAGTTTTAGTTTAGATTATTTAGTCTATAGCAGCAGTGGTTAAAAGAATAGTTCACCCAAAATTCAAATTGCACTCATTATCTAGGAACTCCCCCTCATGTGGACTAAGGGCTGGGAGAAGTTTCAGAGTCCTCCGTGGCTTCTCTGAGTTACAGGGGGTCTCGGCGTAGCAGTACATGTCCATATAACAGTTGCAAATGGATACCAACTGTCTTCGTAACAAAAAGACACACCAAAAAACATCCAAATACCTCCATGCTGCTCGTATGTAATGTCCCTCTTGTATTGAAGCCCCGAAATGCGAAATTGTCCCGACATTTTTTTTAAATGAGTCTATATTTCGCACAATTTAGCATTTCGCGGCTTCAATACAAGATGGACATTACATACGAGCAGCATGGAGGTATTTGGATGTTTTTTGATGTGTCTTTTTGTTACGAAGACAGTTGGTATCCATTTTCAACAGTCATATTGACATGCACTAGTGTTGTCACGATACCAACATTTTGGTACCGGTATCGGTACCAAAATGTTTTTCGATACTTTTCGGTACTTTTCCAAATAAAAAGAGAACACATAAATGCACTATTTGAGGTCTGAAAACACTGCATCTTTTTTTGTTATTTTGACCAGTTGTAATTTTGGGGAGAAATTGTTATCAGTAGTTTATAGAATGAAACACAAACGTTCATTTTACTCAAACACACAACTATTGTTTCCCATACGTAGACCAAATTGATTCTGCTTCTTTTTTTCCCCCCATCAACGCAATATCGTTCCGTTAATTCATCTCCGCGTCGCGCTCCTTCGTTGTGTTCACTCATACAGAGAGAGAGAGAGAGAGAGAGAGAGAGAGAGAGAGAGCATGCCAGTGGTGATCCGCGGTAAAAACGAAATTTATCAACCATGAACCATCAGTGTTTGCATTAATTAATGAGTCTGTGGCGGCCCGTCTCTCTCGCGTGCGCAGCGCGCGCACACACACACACACTTAAGCCAGGAACACACCGCCACGACGCTTCCCGGCGCGTCCCGACGCCGACGGCTTTGGCCGACGAGTCTGTCGCCTCTCGTCGGGAGAAAGGAAAAAGTGAAACACACTGCCCCGACTGCCGACCAGAGCGATTGAGTGGCGAGGACTCCCCCATAGAAATACAGACCAATACAGACCAGGGGCAGCCATACTCACTGTTCATTCAAACAAACTAACTGCCCGGTTAATTTCATCAATGAGACCAACATTTATCTCCCCAAAACAATTTAACCAGCCACGTTTTAACAGCGCTAAAGCCGAAATTAAAACAGTTTTTAGCAGCTTACTGCTGTGGCTCGGTTGCCGCGAATTGGCGATAGCCGATGCTAATTTCTGTTAGCCCGTCTATGGTGTTCTACATTACACGTTAGCATTAAGCTAGCGGGCTTTATATGCTTAGTTGTGAGCTGTGTGTGTTTTGAAAGTTGTTTCAAACTATGTGGGTTTGATTGAACATATTTGATGTTTAAATATTGCCGCTTAATATATTGCTTTACTCCTCTTTTTATTTTGTATACCATTTTTACTGTAGCACAGGCTAGGACACCGTTTGTTTACTGTGGTCACTTCCGTCCCTCCCACACACCGCGCTGATTCGCTTAGGGCACCGCCAATCAGAATCGCCATAGCTAGCACACAGCCAATCAGAGTACCCGACGAGTCTACTCTCCCGACGGCCGACGAGTCCCGACTGAGCATGTTCAATCGGCCCCGACGAGATCCGACAAGACCCGAGGCTCCCCGACGGAGAGGAACACACCAAACAGACGAGCTGCCGACGCCGTCCGACAAGGCCAGACGCCCGACGGTCGGCTCGGTGTGTTCCTGGCTATAAACACAGGCACATGGACAGGTGGCGCTGTAACGGTAATAAAAACAACACCTTGCTTCGTTTGTGGCTGGCTCACTCATTCGCCTCGGCTCAAATTACAATGCGGCGACTTCACGTGGCGACGTCACCGCTGCCGGCGGCGCAAAATGAAAGTACCGGTCCCATCTAAGCGCAGTATAGTACCGTTTTAAATGCGTCAGTACCCCGGTACCAATCTAGTACCGGTATACTGAACAACCCAACATGCACTGCTACGCCGAGACCCCCTGTAACTCAGAGAAGGCACGGAGGACTCTGAAACTTCTCCCAGCCCTTAATCAACATGAGGGTGAGTAGATATTGAGTGAAATTTCAATTTTGAGTGAACTATTCCTTTAAATTTGCTTTTGTAAAGAGGGGGAGCCCGGGGATGGTTGTAACAGCATCGCTTTCACCAATAAGGGATAACATTGGAGTTATGTGATCAATATCTGTGTACCCACTCACTCCCTGACATTGCTTGTGAATGTGCATGGCTGTGTGAAGAAGTGTGTAGGTTTTACAGCCAAAGCACATTTTTCTTAGGTCAAAAACTAATATTTTGGACCAAGTCCAAATTTTGACCAGTATCGATACCGTTGAAGTTTGATTTAGGTAACTTGTATAGGACCAGGTTTTGAGGTGAAATATGAGTCATTTCATACGTAAATGTTTATTTTAACCACCATGCTAGTACAGCTAGTCCAGGGTTGCCAACTTTTGGTCCTGGGCTGGAGTGAGATTTTGTGATTTTAACATGTAAATTAAGCATTCTGGTGTACTCTGTAGGGCTGTCACTTTTTATTCGACATTCGAATATTCGTTCGAATGTGGGGTGAAAAGTTCGTATTCGAGCGGTAATGACCTGCTCGATATGTAGGCTGCAGCAAAGATACTCTATTTACCGTCTTTGGCTGCAGTGCCCAGTGCCTGCATAGCGCCGCCGAACGTCCACCGGACGTGGAAGGGCCACGAATAGCCGCGAAGAGCTGAGAAGCGGAGCCAGTTTACTTTCTGTGCCCATGCCTGTGCCTGTGGTTCCTATCATTGTATGGCTGGAGTGTATGAAACTGGTCTAGTGGGGAGCTGTGGCTTTTGGCCTGGACCAGCCTTTCAAGGCCCCGTTTTCTCTGCTTCACCATGAGCCTCTTTCAGGCCACACTTTACTGTTCCACCACTTCTGCCCTGTTCTCATCTCAGTTGGTCTGCACAGGCTTTAAGGCAGGAGGGTGATACTCCGTCTGGGCTTGCAGCCTTCCTGATCTTCTGTCTCTGGAAGATCCGGCTCACTTCCTCATTGCACACTGTGAGTTTGGGAGTGGGGAGTTGGGGTGCAGCTGGAGATGTTATGGGGGTTGTGGTAGCCTCGCATCACCAGGCTCTTCAGACAAGCGAAGAGCCTGGTGTCTGTTACCTCCGAATTAGTCTGCATTCTGGTTCCCGTCTGTAGCGGATACCGAAATCACCAAATACACCAAAATAGAAGTGTTCACTAACATAAAACTTATAAAATAAACATTAACTTGTAATACAATAAAAGCAAAATGTTAACTTAATGGCTCGGGAACTTTCTTGTAAATTATATTCCTTAAATTAAAGAGTTTTACCGCATTTTATTAGCTTGGTGCTTTTATTTTGAAGGAAAGGTCGCCCTGGACCGTTTCCTACCAAAACAGCGAGTCAACGTCCCCAGACTAGGGTTGTGGGAGTTGGGCTGGGATGAGTGGGTGGGGTGGGAGGGAGGTGTGAAGGTGTCCCTTTCAAACCTGCAGTAGAAGGTGTTCAGGTCGTCAGCCAGGTCTTTGATTGCATTGGCTGTGGGGGATGGTCTTTTGTAGTTGGTGATGCTTCTCAGGCCTCTCCATACAGATGCAGGGTCGTTGGCAGAAAAGTGTTTTTTCAGCTTTGCAGAGTAGCTTATAACAGTGTGGACATTAAAGCCAGGGACACACCGGCCCGACCGTCGGGCGTCGGGCCTTGTCGGACGGCGTCGGGAGCTCGTCTGTTTGGTGTGTTCCTCTCCGTCGGGGAGCGTCGAGTCTTGTCGGGTCTCGTCGGGGCCGATTCAACATGCTCAGTCGGGGCTCGTCGGCCGTCGGGAGAGTAGACTCGTCGGGTACTCTGATTGGCTGTGTGCCAACTATGACGATTATGATGGGCGGTGCCGTAGCGAATCAGCGCGGTATGTGGGAGGGGCGGAAGTGACAATAGTAAACGAAACAAACCACACATAAAACACATGGTGCAGACAAAGACAAACTACATTTTGCTTCTTTTTTTGGATCGTTTTTAAGATTTGTTTTCCAAAACGTCTTCTCAAAACTAATACCAAGCTGTTGTGTGCACTTTGTTTTTAAGCGCCACCTGCTGTTATGGAGAGTTATTGCATCTCGCGCAAGCGCAGAACGTACAGGCTGCTGTGTAGTCGGCAGTCGTCGGGGCGGTTTGTTTCACTGCTTCCTCTCTCCCGGGTCGCGTCGGGGCGGTGTGTCCCTGGCTTTACTGTAACCAGATGTTTTGACTGTTGAAACAGTCTATAGCCAGTTTTATACAAACATCAGCACAGTAGTGATTAATCTGTCCATGAGGAGGTAGTAAAAGTAGAAGTAGGTACTGTTACGTTGATTAAATTTTACTTGAGTAAAAGTAAAAGTACTGGTGTAAAAATCCACTCAAGTAAAAGTAAAACGTAGCTCCGAGGCTTCCGGCCAATCAGAGGCTCATAGCAGGAGCAAAATTCCTTGAGCTCAGACTAGCGTCCACTGAGAAGATCACTTGGGTTCATAGAGACAGCAGTTATGAGAGACAGTATGAAGACATTGTTGTTAATGATGTGTTTAATTGTTTCTGCAGGTGATCAGCACCTGTTGAAGACTGAAGCAGAGGATCCTCTTGAGTTGACCTCTAGTCTGGATCAGGAGAACCCAGAGAGTCTACATGTTAAAGAAGAAAAGGAGGAACTATCGACCACTCCAGAGTTCCCCCTCACTTCTGTTCATGTAAAGAGTGAGGATGAGAAACCTCTGTCCCTACAACCTCATCAAAGACAAACTGAGGCAGAGCCTCCATCCAGCAGCTCAGCTGAACAGGTGGAGGCTGATGGAGACGACTGTGGAGGATCTGAACCAGCTAGGAACTCAGATCAACATGAAGATCTTCAACCAGATACAGATGATGAGGTCTCAGAGTCGTCCTCTGAGACTGAAGACAGTGATGATTACTGGAGTGAAACCAGAGCACCTGAGTCCGGTTTGAACAGTGAAGCTGTTCATGTCAGTGATAAAGAATGTAACACTGGTAAGAAGTCTCACTGTAAGAAGTCTCACCGCTGCTCAGAGTGTGGGAAAACATTTAGCAAAACCTCGGTTTTGAAGCTGCACATGAGGATCCATACAGGAGAGAAACCATTTGACTGTGCTACCTGTGGTGAACAATTTAGTCAAAGAGGCCATCTTAAAGGACACATGAGGATCCATGCAGGAGAGAAACCGTTTGACTGTGCTACCTGTGGTAAACAATTTAGTCAAAGACATCATCTTAAAAAACACATGATGATCCATACAGGAGAGAAACCATTTGACTGTGCTACCTGTGGTAAACAATTTAGTCAAAGATGGCATCTTAAAGAACACATGAGGATCCATACAGGAGAGAAACCATTTGACTGTGCTACCTGTGGTAAACATTTTAGTCAAAGACATCATCTTAAAAAACACATGATGATCCATACAGGAGAGAAACCATTTGACTGTGCTACCTGTGGTAAACAATTTAGTCAAAGATGGCATCTTAAAGAACACATGAGGATCCATACAGGAGAGAAACCATTTGACTGTGCTACCTGTGGTAAACAATTTAGTCAAAGACAGAATCTTAAAGAACACATGAAAATCCATACAGGAGAGAAACCATTTGACTGTGCTACCTGTGGTAAACAATTTAGTCAAAGAGGCCATCTTAAAGGACACATGAGGATCCATACAGGAGAGAAACCATTTGACTGTGCTACCTGTGGTAAACAATTTAGTTACAGACGAACTCTTAAAGAACACATGAGGATCCATACAGGAGAGAAACCATTTGACTGTGCTACCTGTGGTAAACAATTTAGTCAAAAACAGAATCTTAAAGAACACATGAAAATCCATACAGGAGAGAAACCATTTGACTGTGCTACCTGTGGTAAACAATTTAGTCAAAGAGGCCATCTTAAAGGACACATGAGGATCCATACAGGAGAGAAACCATTTGACTGTGCTACCTGTGGTAAACAATTTAGTCAAAGACAGAATCTTAAAGAACACATGAAAATCCATACAGGAGAAACCATGTCTTCCTGTGGGAAACATTTTAGACATCGAGTGAGTTTTAATAATCACTTGAGACTCCACACACAGGAAGAAACCATGTAGGAGTGTATGTAAACTCACTGAAGGCAGCAGCAATGTGTGTGAAGCTGCAGTTATTGAACTATAACAGCTCATCCAACACAATAAACATTGTTATTGTGTTTATCAAATTGTTGAAAATTCTGTAAAAAAAAAAAAATCACTTTCTGCTATAGTTGTACTTGGTGGAAACATCTTTTTTTTTTTTTTCTTTTTTTTTTTAACTAAAGAAACTGATTTATTTTAAATTGGAATACCATTTTTTTTCTCCGAAGTTTTGGTTTTAATGTTTAAAGGAGCTGTATGTAAGAATGTGGCCCAAGCCGTTGCTGCAGTTAAATTCAAAACACAGCAGTGTGTGGCAGTGGCTCTGACGCCATTTACACATGGTGAGTAGGGATGGGTATTGATAAGAATTTAGCGATTCCGATTCCATTATCGATATTGCTTATCGATTCGATTCTTTATCGATTCTCTTATTGATTCTCATTGGGTGAGGGAATAAAAGATAAATGGGTTTGTTTGCATTAATGCAGTGGTTCCCAACCTTTTTTGGCTCATGACCCCTTTTGACATCACAAATTTCTGTCGACCCTCATTCAAGATGAGCAAGCTCAGATATTTGTATATGCTGCATTTTATTTGATCTTGATTTATATTCAAGAAAGTGGAATGTATAAAGAATATAGTTGTTTAAGATTGTGAAAAATAATTAGTTTATTTAAAAAAAAAATGTAATCAATTACTAGACATTTAAGGCGATCCCATTTGAATTCCAGGCGACCCCACATGGGGTCCCAACCCCAAGGTTGAAAACACTGCATTAATGGCTCTTACATTAAAAAAGTTGACAGACCGACCTGCCTGGACAGGTTAACACTAGACCACTGTGGGCCAGCTGTGCTCACATGAGGAATTTAACAATGTTTCCATTACATCGTTTTTATGCATCTGTATTCTTCTCACTAGTTATTGTTTTCATAACGTTCGTTTTTATGCGGAGTGAGCGAGCGAGCGAAAGAGAGAGAGAGCGCGCGAGAGAAAAGAGTCTCATTTGTCAGTGTTACAGTGCCATAAATAATGTGTTGTGTATAGTTGTAAGAGGAGCAGCTGGGCAACAAGAATATGCTGGGATTTTTGGATAACAACTACTGCTAACAATTTGATTTGGTTATTTTTATGGAATTATGAAAATATATGGTTGTGCATTGCTATGTCTGTCTTTTTTTAAATTTAAATGCTACAGTAATAAAAGAACAATAAGGTATGGAAGATGTCTGCATTTCTACAAAGGGAAATAACAAAAAATATTATAGCTGCTGCGCAGCCATGGGTTGGGTCCGGGCTATTTTTGGCAAATTTAGGCAAATTCTGAGCAACAAATAGGAGAATATGAAGACAAGCCAGTTTACCTTATAATGTTCATAGGAAATGCACTGCTGCCCGGACCCCCCCTGTAACTCCAAAAAGGCACGAATGACTCTGAAATTTCTCCCAATCCTTAGTCGACATGAGGGTGGGTAGATAATGAGTGAAATTTGAATTTAGCAGGGATGCAAACAGCGCGCCGAACAGCGCAACTCGCTTTTTTCATGACCAATTAGGTGACTTGTGTGAATCGTTCAGATCCGAAGAGTTTTTTTTTTTTCTTTGGGGGGGGGTCTCAGCGTCTCAGCTCGGGTCAGTAAAATGTTTTTCTAACAGGCTGACAGTGACAATCACGTGAAACTGAGGCGAACTCATTCATAGTTGTCTCTGATTATACTGATAACAGCCGACCTCCAATGTAGACGCGCAACGTGCGCGCTCGTTACCCAAAGCGGCGCATATCCGCGTGCATTCGGTGCGAAGGCGACGCCGTTTTTTCCCCCCGTGCATGTCCGTGGAGCTGTGCACCGCGGACATGCACGGTTCCCTACGTTGCTGTGTCAGGCAGGTGTTTCCCACGGAGCTCTGCCCCGTTTCAGAGGTGAAGGACGCACTAAGTGGAAAGACGTCGCCTCCGCGATGTAGAATGTGTTCAATTCAAAAAGTGAAACTAACACATATAGGCCTATATGTCCATTACACACTGAATGAAACATCCCATGTCTTTATTTATTCAGTTTATTTTAATAGTAATAATTATGACTAACATTCAGTGAAGACCTAAAATTCAGTATCTCCAAAATTGAAATATTGCAAAGGAATATTTATTTATTTATTTTTAAGCATTTTTAATATATAAATGTTGGCCTTCTGAAAACTATGTCCATCTATATGCACTCAATACTTTGAACTACTGGAAATTGACTTTTCTGTGATATTGTAATGTAATTATTTGTTAATGGTGAGCACCCCCCCCCCCCCAGACAATTCCTCTCTTTTTTGGTCCTGACCGAACGTCTCTGTCCTGACCCGTTTGCATCCCTGATTTTGGGTGAACTATCCCTTTAATGTCTAGCAGTCAGCAGTTATCTGAACCATCTGAGCTCAGGTTCAGCAGGAAACACCACGACTGGTGAATGTGAAGATGAACACGGAGCTCAGGGTTGCCAGGTCTGTGATGCAAACAGCCCAAAACCACCTTCAATTGTACTGGTTGCCAGGTACGCCTATAGGGATCGGCTAGTAGCTAAAGCTAAGCTAACACTCCGGTGTTGACAGCGGACTGGAAACACATCTGAATCATTTCACACTAACTCACCTGTAGACCAACCCGCAGCATCACGGCTGCACCGGAAACGTTACAGTACTGGCTGACCGTTAGTTAGCATTAGCATTAGCATTAGCACGATGCCATTACTCCACAGAGCTATCAGGATCTGGCTCCCCATGAGCTCTGCCTCACGTGACATAAACGTACTAACGCTGTTGCCGCGGAGATCATTTCATGCCGACGTTGCAAACATAACCAGATGTAAATATTTATATATTTTGGACCCGTCAAAATGTATAAAACTATATACTATTAAAAAAAAATCTATAAAATTAATACTTGTATTATTTTTGAAAAATGTATCATTTTGATGGAATTTAAAATACAATATGAGGTACTTCAGATCAGACATTCACATTATTTGATTCATATACTTACAGTAAGTAGTTATATAATGTAAGTAGGCTATTTAAAAAGTAGGCTATTTAAAAAAAAAAAAAAGACTCATAAGAACTTATTTATTAACCAACACTACAGTGCGCATTTTAAACGGACAAGCTGCTTTTATTACAGCTGTTATTTATGCACAAGTTCAAATGTGGATTTTAGGTTTGGTGAATTGAATTGAAATGAATTGAGTTTAATTACTGTTATAGTTTATGTTTGACAGGTATCAGCATTTGTCATTCAGAATATTGCCATTATTATTTTTTACCCACAGCAACCCTGTAAACGTAGTCCAGTTGCTGAGATGTTTCCTCTGCTCCGGTGATGCGTTCACTGACCTCAGGAGGAGAATCATCCTGGAGTTCGTGGAGACGTCCACAGAGAAAAGGTGACGAGCTGAGACTCACCTGCTGCTCTCAGGTACGTGTCACTACCTGAGTGACATCACCGACCTACACAGCCTTATAGTGTAACTGGATCATGTTTTAATTCTTTAACTTCCCTCTAAAACAACTTTGTGTGGTAACGTTGTGTTATTATCTCATAGCGTGGTGAATGTGCAGGTCACAACTTGTCCACCAGAGCGTTGTGGAGTTGTTGGATTGTGTATTTGATGAGTTTGATGAGGGAAACCAAGAAATCCCATAATGAGCCTCCGTAGCGTAGCTCTGAGCAGCTTGCGGCTCTGCTCCGCCGTTCTAAAAATAGCTTGCACCGACAATAGGCTTTATGCACAGCTCCACTACTTCCTTAAATAAGCCAGCTCGTTTATTTCCTGTTTTACATTATTGGACCAACTGATTAATCCAGGTGTGTCTCACCTCACAACAATGGTCAGACACACCTGGATTAATCAGTTGGTCCAATAATGTAAGACAGGAAATAAACGAGCTGGCTTATTTCAGGAAGTAGTGGAACTGTGCATAAAGCCCATTAAAGGTAACGAACCTACTGCTGCTATGACTATGGGGATTATGGCAATGGGGCAATTTGCCAAAATGTTGAACTACCCCTTTAAATTAGTGAAGTTATTTTGTCTGTGTGTGTGGAGGGGCTGATGTGTCAGCAGGAGGCACTGTGACACAAGATCTGCTCTCAGAGATTTAAGGGAACCTCTTTAGATTCAGATTAGGTCAAAGTGTTTAAAGCACTGGAAAAGAGAGTAACAAACGACACCACCATTGACTCCCGTGGTAATGGTTTAAGGGTTTAAGGGTTTAAGGGTTTAAGGGTTTAAGGGTTTTGCGCCCCGAGTGGCAGGATATGGGTATTGCAAAAGCGCCCAGAAAACCCATTCACTCCAATGTATGTGTGTTGCCCACTTGCTTGTAAATTGATGAAAACTGCCGTGTTTTTGTTTTTAGGTGTCTTGGTCATATCAAATTATACTTATAATTTATTTATTACAAAATGTAGATTGAAACATTAATGTAGACAACTGTTTTTTTTGTCGTTGTTGTTTTTTTACTCGCCTATGTGTTAATGTTTATCTGTAAAGGGTCCTCAATGATGCTATTAACGTGGGTGATCTATAAATGTCCTTAAAGGTGTACAGAAATGGCCGTTTGTCCTGTTTGTCGCGCCGAGTTGTCACGAGCTGCAACACAAGTTTACCCGAGTGAGGGTAACGAATTTGATTGGTCGTTATCGAGCGGGCGGGAGCTCCGTGTGTGTGTGTCTCAGACGTTTGAATGACGGATGACGGATCCAATATCAGTGGCTGGTGAATCGTGTACAGGCTGACGTATAATCTGTGCGCCTGCATTATCCAATGCGAAAAAAAATAACACACTTTCATCCCGGATTTACTAAAAAATAGAATTTTGCACCTACATCGTCTGATAGATGAGTTATTACACTAATTGTATGACCCAGAGTGGGCTTAAATTCAATTTTCTTTTCTGTACACCTTTAAAGCAGAAGTAAGCGATATTTTTGTGTTAATATAAGTCTTAAATAGTTATATCTTCCGACAGCAATCACTTATATAGAGTGTTTGGACCGAAACACGGGTCTCTCAGTGACTCTGCTCTGCTCTGAGCCGAGGAGAAAACATTTCTCGTATCCTACAAGTTTTATCCAATGAGGAGAGAGAACGGCATAAAGGGGCGGTCCTCTCTGTGTGTGCAACCAAGGGATGCGCCTGAATGTGGTGACGTAGGGACGAGGGCGGGGACTGCTAACTCCATCTGCTGACAGGAAGTTAGACAAAACCACCGGATCGCTTACTGAAGCTTTAAGAGCAACAATAATATAATATAATATAATATAATACAATATAATATAGTGGGTTGCCTGGAACACTACAAAGTCGTAAGTTGTGACTTGAAGCTGTAATTTACGGTTTCAAAAGCCTGCCTGGAACGCAGCATTAGCCAAAACGACCGGATCGCTTACTTCTGCTTTAACTTACTGAAAACATCACACTTGCTCATTCACCAACAATGCAGAGTTGTCAGTTCTTGGGCGCTTTTGCAATAATACCCACATTCCTCCACCAGGAGGCGCTTCCATTGGACCAATGCGTATCCTTACTCTCACAACTTCACACACAAACACACACCTTCATATTCTCTGTGTGCGTTTCTCTGCTGTTTCTAATTCTCTCTCTTCACCCTCTCTGTGTGTCTCGTAGCTCCGCCCCCTCAGGGTGTGGTGCTGTGGGGGGGTGAGGGGGTTGTAGAGGGGGGGGGCGGGCTATCCCTGGATGATGAGTCAGGACCTGGACCAGGACCAGGACCAGGACCAGGAGGAATGTCAGATGTTTATGGAGATGTTGTTTGGCTGTTTGGCAGGAAGCTCCGCCCACCGAAAACACTCTGAGCCAATCAGAGGCTCCGGAGGGGAGGGGGGCGGGGCTGTGCCAGCTGTGTGCCAACATCTGGCCAGAGGTTAGGAAACACTGAGAAAACAGTTTACTGACTGTTCACAAAACTATTCCAGTCCTCCACTCACTCACTCACTCTCTCTCCTTCTCTTTCAATTAGTCATCACTGTCTCTCTCTTCCTTTCTCTCTCTCTCTCTCTTTCTCTTTCATTTCTTCATCACTCTCTCTCTTTCTCTCTCCTTTTCTCTTTCATTTCTTCATCAGTGTCTCTGTCTCCCTTCTTTTCTCTCTCTTTCTCTCTCCCTCTCTCTTTCTCTGTCATTTCTTCATCACTCTCTCTCTATCCCTTTCTCTCCCAGTTCTTCATCCTTATCTCCCTCTTTCAATTCAAATTCAAAATTCAAATTCCCTCTTTCTCTCTCTGTCTTTCATTTCTTCATCAGTGCCACTCTCCCTCTCTCTCTCGCTCTCTCTCTCTCTTCACCCTCTCTTTCTCTTTCATTTCTTCATCAGCCTCTCTCGCTCTCTTCTCTCTTTTCCAGTTCTTCATCCTTCTCTCTCTGTCTCTCTCTCTCTCTGCAGAGGATCCACATACTTTCAGACGGAGTTCATCCAGGTTCACGAGGAAACAGAAAGACTCAGTGTTACACACACACACACACACACAGGTTTGTATGGCTATCTTTGTGAGGACACTCATTGACATAATGTTTTCCCTTTAGCCCATAACTCTGCGTTCACACCAAAAGCTTCCAAAGTGTCAAAACGCCGTCAGTCAATTCAAGTTGAGTCATGGTTAACTTTAGGGTAATTAGCTATGATGCGGTTCGGCGGCAACCTGTCAGAGTAGAGACGTCCGTCGGCTCCCCAATGACCAGCGCGATCGAACTTTGACGTCAGTCGATTGAAAATATTTAGCCGTTTTGGGAGCTGTCTTGTCTGAAGCGCACCCTCGAGCGTTTTTGGCACTTTGGAAGCTTTTGGTGTGAACAAGCATAAGCAGAAGTAAGTGATCCGGTGGTTTTGTCTAACTTCCTGTCAGCAGATGGAGTTAGCAGTCCCCGCCCTCGTCCCTACGTCACCACATTCACGCGCATCCCTTGGCTGCACACACAGAGAGGACTGCCCCTTTATGCCGTTCTCTCTCCTCATTGGATAAAGGTTGTAGGATACAAGGAAAGTTTTCTCCTCGGCTTACAGCAGAGCAGAGTGACTGACAGACCCGTGTTTCAGACCAAACACTCTATAGAAGTGATTGCTGTCGGAAGATACAACTATTTAAGACTTATATTAACACTAAAATATTCCTCTTACTTCTGCCTTAACCTAACTTAAACCTAATTATAATAACCTTTATTATAAAGTCTTACTGTAACTCTCAAACAGTCCTTGGAAGACGTCTGAGAAAGTGTCCTCACTTTCCCAAAATGTCCTCACTCTGATGGTTTAAAACTCAAACTGGTCCTCACATGTGTAGCTGTACAAGCACACACACACACACACACACACACACACACACACACAGACGCACCTCTCACACTTAAATGAAACTTTCCATGTGAACAGTGTGTGTGTGTGTGTGTGTTGTGACTTTCCTGTTGCTCCTCTCTGTGCAGCAGCAGCAGCAGGAGGAGGAGGAGGAGGAGGAGGGTGAAGGGTGAGGTTTAGGGTGTGTAAAGGCAGTGGGAGGTGGGGTGTGTTGGTCCTAGGGGGCGGGTGAGGCCGTGGCGGCGGTGTGGGGGGGGGGGGGGGGTGTGGCCTTGTGTCATGTGCAGCCCCTCCCTCCCTCCTCCCTCTCCTCTCCCGTTTTGCTGCAGCAGCTTCACTTCAGTTTCAGTCTGAGCGTCAGAGGCAAAAGCAGCTGCTCGTCCGTTCTCCTCAGCCTCCAGCCTTCGTCTTCTCTCCTCCTCTTCCTCTCAGGTGACCCCCCCTCAACCTCAACCTCAACCTCAACCCCCCCAAAAAGAAAGAAAACTACCATCTCTTCCTCCTCCTTCACCTCCACCTCCAACAGCAGCTCCCAGATGGCGGCCGCAGCCTCCAAGTCCTCGCAGAAGGCCAAGAACGCGGTGCTGGCGCTGCTGCTGCTCTGGTCGCTGGTGGCGCTCGTCATCATCGTGGTGTGGTCGACGTCGCCGGACTGGAAGGGCGCGGCGCAGTGCCACCGGGAGCTGGAGGGGGCCAAGGACACGCTGACCGAGTCCCGGGCCACGTGGAGCCAGAACCAGGCGGCGCTGGAGGAGAAGGTGGAGAAGGAGCGGGAGCAGGCGGCGCTGAAGGACGCAGAGATCCTGCTGCTGCTCGGACGCCTCAACGCCACCAACGCCTCGCTGGAGCTCAGCCGCCTCGAGAACGTGAGTGACAAAACACCTGACGACTGGTTTAAACTGGTGCACTGCAAAAACTCAAAGTCTTTCCAAGAATATTTGTCTTATTTCTTGTCAAAATGTCTCATTTCTTGTCAAAACTAATCTATTTCCCACTTAAAATAAGACTCATCACCTTAAAAATGAACTTGTTTTTAGATCATTCAATCAATCAATCAATCAAACACTTTATTTGTCCCCAAGGGGCAATTTAAAAGGCATAAAGAGCAGCATTAGGACAAACAAGGCATCACACAACATAAAAACATTCACAAAGTGCTTCAGTTAAAAAAATTCTAGCAGCTGTCAATTTCAAAAGTGCTCTGCATGTGCATCGTGTTAAAGTGCTATGTGCATTCAGTCTGACGGGGGCTGGGCAATGTTGTTGAGACAGGGAGGGGTCATTTTCACTTGTTTCAAACTCATTTTCATTTGAAATAAGTAGAAAAATCTGCCAGTGAAAGCAAGTTGTGTTTGTGCTTGTAATAAGGAAGAAAAACTTTGTTCCACTGTCAGAATTTTCTCTACTTATTTAAAGTGGAAAATTTGCTTAAAAAGTGTCTAAAAACAAGCTACTTTTTAAAATGTGATGAGTCTTATTTTATGTAGGCCTATAATTAGATTTATTTTGACTAGAAATTACATTTTGACCAGAAGTAAGACAAATATTCTTAGTAAGATTTTGAATTTTTGCAGTGTGTGTGTGTGTGTGTGTGTGTGTGTGACCTGTCAGGTGTCTGTCTGTGTTGTTTGTCTTTATTTTGAAAGGATGACACGACAGGATGTCAGTGTGTGGTTAGTCTCTCATGTCGTCTCCATGACAACGCAGGATGTGTTCCCATTAGCGACCGACCGGACGCTACATGATGATGATGATGAGGAGGAGGAGGAGCTATTGTGGTGTTGTTAACATTCAGTGTGTGCGTTTGTGTACTAAAACTAAGACTAACACTAGAATTAGCAGTGAAAAAATAATGTAGTAAACTGAAATAAAAATAAAAAAGATCATTTTTCCAAAAACAAGAACTAAATAAATAAGAAAAGAAAAGAATGAACAATTCAGAACAAACTAAAACTAAAGTTTCATCAGATAACATTATAGCTTAGTTGTAGTTTTCTTGTCGATGTCTAAAGCTGCAGGAAGAAAAGGCCACAGCTCAATATGGGACGACTTGGAGTACGACCCACAGGGAGATAAGAGTGAATGGAACCTGATGAGGACTGATGGGAACATTATGGGATGGATGCAACTAAAAGGGAACAAGTTCATCTTCAGAGGTCTGACAGAGGCTTTCTCCTAAAACCTGAACAACTACAACTAAGACAAAGACTAAATAAAAACTAAACTAAGACTAATGGTGCAACCCGTAACTCGTGTTTTTCCGACCCGTTTCTATGGTTACCCGTTGGAACGTACAGTCAAACTCGTAACTTCCCACCTGTGAACTCGTACTAGATCGATCTACTCCCAGTTCCCAGTTGTAACTCGTAACTTACCTGGAACACTACAAACTACAGTTTCAATAAAAACTACAACTAAGACAAAATTTTGAGTTTTATCCTCAGTGGATGTGAGTTTCTAAGGACAGAGGATGTTGTTATGATGCCATGTGAAGCCCTTTGAGACAAACTATTTGTAAAAACGGGCTATACAAATAAAACTGCCTTGCCTAAATAAAAACTAAACTAAGACTCAATAAAAACTAAATAAAAACTAGTCATTTCCTCTAAAATGAAACCTAAACTCAAACTGATTCATCACTTGTTGAACTCACTGAAACTAAAAAGGAACTGAAAAAACTAATGAAGATTTTGAAACACCCTAACCTTGGTGTGTGTGTGTGTGTGTGTGTGTGTGTGTGTGTGTGTGTGTGTGTGTGTGTGTGTGTGTGTGTGTGTGTGTGTGTGTGTGTGTGTGTGTGTGTGTGTGTGTGTGTGTGTGTGTGTGTGTGTGTGAGTGTGTGTGAGTTTCACATTCTCACTAAATGAAACTGAAAACAACAGTTTGTTACAGTTACAGAGTTACAGTTAAAACCTGTCAGAGGAGATAACGCCCCCCCCCCCCCCACACACACACACACACACACACAGGACCTGGAAACACCTCACCCCCCCCCCCCCCCCCTCCCCCCCCCCCTCCTCCCCCCTCCTCCTCCCTCCTCCTCTGTTTCCACTCCTGATGTTTCCCTGCTCCTCCCTAGTATTTGTGGAGAACTGAAACTGACGAGACGTTCACTTCACGTCCAACATTTCCAGCCTCATATTCTCTCTCTGTGTGTGTTGTTGGTTGGAAAAACTGAGTGTTTGCCTTCGACCCCCCCTCCCCCCTCCTCCCTCCTCCTTCACCTCTGCTCCTTATTTTTTCCTCCTCCCTCCTCCTCCTGTGACGTCTCCTCTCCTCTCTGACGTCCTGTAAACGCCTCGTTCTGTAGAGAGACAGAGGGACTCTCTGCTGGGCCGGGGGGGTCGGGGGGAGGGGGAGGAGGAGGAGGAGGGGGAGGAGGTGGAGTCCCAACAGATCCCCTCTGTCCTGGATTCACCCGGCGTCGACCCAGTGCGGTGTGTGTGTGTGAACTGTGCCTTCATTTACAGAACAAACATGTGACAAACAGACAGACACAGCTAGTACTACATTACCCACAATCCTCTGCTCTGCTCTGCTCCACTCCGCTCTGCAGTTTGACCCTGTGTGTTCTGTAAACAGGAGGCGAAACAACAATCTCTCACTGAGAGACGTCACCGGTCCAGGTCTGGACCCGGGACTGAGGGTGTATTCACACCTGCAGTATTAGTGCGCACTAAATTTATTCCAGTTTGAGTCAGTGTGAAAGCACATCGCACTCTAAAGCCAGGAACACACCGCCACGACGCTTCCGGACGCGTCCCGACGCCGACGGCTTTGACCGACGAGTCTGTCGCCTCTCGTCGGGAGAAAGGAAAAAGTGAAACACACTGCCCCGACTGCCGACCAGAGCGACTGAGTGGCGAGGACTCCCCCATAGAAATACAGACCAATACAGACCAGGGGCAGCCCTGCTCACTGTTCATTCATACAAACTAATGCCACTGCCACAGTTACTTTCATCAATGAGACCAACATTTATCTCCCCAAAACAGTTTAACCAGCCACGTGTTAACAGCGCTAAAGCCAAAATTAAAACAGTTTTTAGCAGCTTACTGCTGTGGCTCGGTTGCCGCGAATTGGCGATAGCCGATGCTAATTTCTGTTAGCCCGTCTATGGTGTTTTACATTACACGTTAGCATTAAGCTAACGGGCTTTATATGCTTAGTTGTGAGCTGTGTGTGTTTTGAACGTTGTTTCAAACTATGTGGGTTTGATTGAACATCTTTGATGTTTAAATATATATATATTGCCGCTTAATATATTGCTTTACTCCTCTTTTTATTTTGTATACCATTTTTACTGTAGGAGAGGCTAGGACCCCGTTTGTTTACTGTTGTCACTTCCGTCCCTCCCACACACCGCGCTGATTCGCTTAGGGCACCGCCAATCAGAATCGCCATAGCTAGCACACAGCCAATCAGAGTACCCGACGAGTCTACTCTCCCGACGGCCGACGAGTCCCGACTGAGCATGTTCAATCGGCCCCGACGAGATCCGACAAGACCCGAGGCTCCCCGACGGAGAGGAACACACCAAACAGACGAGCTGCCGACGCCGTCCGACGAGGCCAGACGCCCGACGGTCGGCTCGGTGTGTCCCTGGCTTAATGCACCAAAACTAGTGCGGCCTGAGGAGGTGGTCTCTGGTGCGCACTAGTTGATGTGTGAAAGCAACCGCACTCTGGTGCGACCTTGAGCTAAAAGGGCTCCCGTAGTCGTTGACAACGGGTTAATGCAGCGGGGAGACCACCCGGTGCTCCGGTCCTACGCAGCTCTGACCCACAAACGAAGCAGCAGGGCAGCCGGTCGGTGCGTGTCCGCTGAGTCGCTCAGACACCGGACAGGTCGGCGGGTCCGTCCCTTGTGTCCGCAGACCAGCTGGTTACCGAGCAGCAGGTCCGTCCGTGTCGGGTTAGGGTTAACGGGACCGAGCTGGGTGAACGCAACCGGAAACCAGCCGGAAGTACCAAACAGAGTTATACATGCAAACAATATAGAAATAAATGACCAGAGCTACTAACAACCGGCCCTACTGGAGTCTCCATCATGAACGTTTTATCAATCAGCGCTTCCAGGTTTCAACCGGTAGTCATGGAGACACGACGCTCTCCAAGTTTGGTCCCGAGTGACAAAAAGCAGGTGTGAACGCAACCGCACTAACTGAAAAATGAAACAATGTATCATTTTAACATTTGGTGCCGCACTAAACATGTGTGAAAACACCCTCATCTGACACAGCTGGTTTTGGATCTAGAACCAGGTGTGACAAATCCAAAACCAGCTGTAGTTGTAGTTTTGGATTCGTCACACCTGGTTCTAGATCTATAACAGCTGCTTCTAGATATGTATCAACTGGTTCTAGATCTGTCACACCTGGTTCTGGGTCTGTAACAGCCGGTGTCGGTACCAAATGTGTCCGGGCTGCCAGATTTGTCCGGGGGGGCGCGACCGGCGATGACGTGGCACATCGTGATTGGTCGTGAGGATTTATAAAAGTTGTAGGTAGACGAAAGTGAGCTATTTATATTTTCTTATGATAACATTAAACATTTACACAACTAACAGTGATGAAAATTATTAAAATGCTGTAGGAAATTAGCGCGGGCGTTCAAAAACGTTTTTTTGACGTTGCCTAGGAGATTTGAGCCAAATCTGGCGAGAGTGTGTCGTAGAGACAGAGACAGGTCTGGAACAAAGTTCATTTTCTCCTGAATTGAATTGAAATTGCCATTTTCGTGTCAAACTGTTCAGAAGAGATGTGGCTTGTGACAGATGAGTCCAATATTTACTATGGGGCCAAGTGACTATCTTCGCTAACATCCGCGGTAGCATCCAAGTAAAAGCATTACGCCACCACGACCAATCACGATGTGCCACGTCATCGCCAGTCACGGCCCCGGACACATTTGGTACCGACACCGGGACTGAGTCCACGGCACACAGACCAGAACCTGCTGGATCTGTCACAGCTGGTTCTAGTGCTGCGTTCCAGGCAGGCTTTTGAACCCGTAAGGTATGACTTCAAGTCACGACTTACTGTACGTCCACACCAAAAGCGTCGGGAGCGTCGCGGCGGCCAGATGTCATTCATTTTCAATGGAGACTGGCGTCAACGGGCGTCGGGAGCGTCAAATTAGAAGTTGAGAGAAGTTCAACTTTATGCAAATGAGGAGTGTCACGGCGGCGGCGGCAGCCAGTTGCAGACTGGGAGTCTCACAGCAGGAGAAATTGAGAGCGCCTGAGTGGACACTAGGGCTGTCCCGATTATCATATTTTGATAATCGAAGCTTCGCGGACATAAAATCGATTTAAATCGAAGCTGCGACAGCCGGGGGGGTGCGCGATCGTAGCGGGAATAATGTAAGTAATGGCAAACAAACACTGCATATCTCCAAAATCAGGCAGGTTTCCAGGATGCCAAGTAGCCTACTCATTTTAATGTAACAATTGCCGGTGAGAACAGGTGTCAAACAAACAAACAAAAAATCGATCACGGACTTTCATGATCGATTACCATGGCAATGAACGAAGCTTCGAAGCTTCAAATTTTTTGGGTTAGCCCTAGTGGACACATCTTCCGCGCTGCTTGAAAGTCCCGCCCCTTTCGCCGCCGGCCGCTGGAGCTGGCAGCTGGTGAACAGAGCGTTGAGAGCGTCTGCTGCCCATGCTGCTGACGCTCCCGACGCTTTTGGTGTGAACGCAACATTATGACTTTGTAGCCTTCCAGGCAACCCGTAACCCGTGTTTATCCGACCTGTTACCCGTGAAAGTCACTATAACGGCCATCAAACTCGTAACTTCTGAAGTAACTTCTCTCTGTTCTACACTCTACTGGTCTTTTTACTAAAATTAATCAGCTCCTTTATTCATTGCCTAACCCTAATATGGCACAATTACACTTCTGGCCTGTCTACACTCTACCTGATCTTTTTACTAAACTTAACCAACTCTTTTCTTCATTGCCTAAACCTAACCACTCAAACTCAAAATGTGAACTTGGAATATAAATTTCATCATAATTCTTCATAATCGAATTACGGGTTGCCTGGAACGCACCAAAGATCTGTCACAGCTGATTCTAGATCTGTAGCTGGTTCTGTGAGTAGGGTGAAACTGCAGTACCGGAGTAACCGCAGTTCTAGAACCGCAGTTTCAGGACGTTTTTTTTTTTTTTTTTACCAAATCTCGTCTAAAGTTACTGCCGTCAGATTTATCAACTACAAACCACCTCAAACGTGCTCCGAACTACTTTCTGGACAGTCACTGGACTCTCTCTATTCTACACTCTACTGGTCTTTTTACTAAACTTAACCAACTCCTTTCTTCGTTGCCTAAAAACCTAACCACTCAAACTCAAAACGTGAACTTGGAATGTAAATTTCAAATAATCGCCTCCGGAGCGGTGACCGTTTCCATAGTAACTCAACAACTTCCGAACATTGGGGGCGCTGTGACGTAAATCGAACGGTCCTAAAACTGCGGCCCTAGAACTGTTGCCTCCAGTACGGCAGCTTCAGGTCAAGTGTTGTCATCAGAATCTGTCCAGGCCCAGATCTCAGACCCAGTCCTTTGATATTGATTATTGATTATTGATTATTGATTATTGGTTAGTTAGTTATCAGACCCCGACTCTGCACTCCTCCAAAATAAAAGCATCTCCATTGACAGCAGCGGTGGTTTGTCGTATTTTTCCCGTCCTGCCTCTGGTTTGAGTTCACCTGAGGGTCAGCTGACCTCGGAGCAGCAGTTGGCTTGGCGCCGCGGTGGGTTTGTTTCGCCCCCCGGTGCATGCTGGGTAGTAGAAGGTTTGAGCTGTGAAAGGTGTGAAGCAGCTGTGACATTCGCAGCTGCGGTGTGGTATTTGGTATTTGGTATTTGTGAGGGCGTGGTTCTGGGTTCTGGTCGGGGTGTTCTGTGACTCAGTGAGTCACAGTTTATTCATGTTCCTCTTATACACTGGTTTTTTTTTTACCTAAGGGGGGTGGAGGGGGGGGGGGCAATGGACCAGTTCACTGATGAGGTCACGCTCCTGGTTGGGGGGCGGGGCTTAGTCCGTCCATCTCCAGACTGAACTGAACTCTGACTTGTTTGTTATGTCTCTTGATCAGCAGATTTCAAAATAAAAGCCTTGTTTACTCAGAAGATACCAGTTAGTTACAGATGTGTGAGTCAGCAGCCAATCAGCTGCTCCCTCCAAAACCACACGTCACGTGGACTTGGGTGTGTGTGTGTGTGTGTGTGTGTGTGTGAATGTTTAGTTTAGTTTAGTTTATTTAAAGTGTAAAATCACCAAGGTGCAACATGGTCTCGATACACTTTACAAAATTAATTACAATAATAAAAATAGCAAGGTCTCTTTACACAAACAGTTTACAATAAATGATCAGAAGAATACAGGCCAAATAGGCAAACATACTGTGGAGGACAGGAGAAAGAACAAGCAAAGAACGCACAGGGAGTTAAATAGGAAACTCAGATTTTGCCAAAACATTGTGTAAGAAGGTGCTAAGTGTCTGATTTTATTAGAATGGTTAGAAGAATATTTGTCCTATTTCTTGTCAAAATGTCTCATTTCTAGTCCAAACTAATCTCTTTCCACTTAAAATAAGACTCATCACCTAAAAATGTACTTGTTTTTAGATCATTGTCACTTCACAAACAAATTTTCACTCAATCACATAAAAAGTAGCTTGTTTTTAAGACACTTTTTACTTCTTTCAAGCATATTTTTACTTGAAATAAGCAGAAAAAAAATCTGCCAGTGAAAGCAAGTTTTTTGCGCTTGTAATAAGATAGAAAAAAAATCAGATTTTTTCTGCTTATTTCAAGTAAAAATATGCTTGAAAGACGTAAAAAGTGTCTAAAAACAAGCTGCTTTTTATGTGATTTTACGTATAATGAGATGTTGTTTTGACTATAAATGACATTTTGACTAGAAATAAGACAAATATTCTTGGTAAGATTCTGAGTGTTTGCAGTGAACGTGTTTAAAGGTCTTGGATAATTGGACCTGGAGTCTGGTCCAGGACGTTCTCCAGCCTCCGACTCTGATAAAAACACTGATGTGGTCCTTGGAAAAGGTCCCAGGTCCTTGAGATTAGAGGGTAGAAGATCGTGGTCCTGGTCTGTGTCAGGGGGACGGGGGGGCGGCGGGTCCTTAAGTTGTTTCTACATTAAGTGTTGATCACTGTTTCAGACTTGGCCGTGTGAAGAGTCCAAGCTCTATAGTCTCCTGTACATCGCTTCATGTCATTGTGCAGGTTTTTACTGCTCTTTGATCGTCGTCTTTCGGTGGAGACCCCAGGATTTCCCAGAGGTCCTTTTATTCACACTGCAAAAATTCAAAATCTTACCAAGAATATTTGTCTTATTTCTAGTCAAAATACATCTAATTATACTTAAAATAAGACTCATCACATAAAAAGCAGCTTGTTTTTAGACACTTTTTAATTTTTTCAAGCAAAATTTCCACTTTAAATAAGTAGAAAAATCTGACAGTGGAGCAAGTTTTTCTTTCTTATTACAAGCACAAAAAACTTCCTTTCACTGGCAGATTTTTCTACTTATTTCAATTGAAAATTAGTTTGAAACAAGTGAAAATGATCTAAAAACAAGTTAATTTTTAGGTGATGAGTCTTATTTTAAGTGGAAAGAGATTAGTTTTGACTAGAAATGAGACATTTTGACAAGAAATAAGACAAATATTCTTGGAAAGATTTTGAGTTTTTGCAGCCAGGTTTCTGAGAAGGTTCATGTTCCAGATGTTTGAGGAAAAACTCCAGGAAGCTCTTTTAGACAAACTGTTTGTAAAAAATAAAAATGTTTACTGTAGAAACCTGAACATGTCTCAGACGTCCTTGAAAACGTTTGGCCAGGTTCTCATGGTCCTTGAGAGAAGTCCAGGGTTACTGATAGCCAGGGCTCCAGCAGATGTGAGTCTCAGTGCTAATTCAGTACAGACACAGTACAGACGCAGAGCCCCGAAGCTCCCAAACATCAGCAGATATTTGTTGATCCAACTTTAGCTGCTGAGTCTCAGGAAAGGAATGTTTCTAGAGGCTGCTGCTCTCAATCCGCTCAGCTCTCACAGACAGCAGACCCGGGCTGGGCTCAGAGAACAGGGCCAACACGGGGCAAACATAGGGCCAGAACAGGGGCATCACACTAATGACGTTAAAGGGGACATATTATGGAAATATCACTTTGGGTGTTTGCCTCCCGGCCCCCAAAATGTGAGAATTGACCAAAAAAACAGTAATTTTCAGGCTCCTGAGGTTTTACGACCTGTTCCCTCAGATGTCTTCCAATGATAATTAGTTTTCGAATTTGCATAACCCCACCCCCACCTGGTACCTGTAGAAGGGCCGGGGCCTGGTGAGCAGTGGCTGATTTGCATTTAAAGAGCTGTGATGTTTGATCCTTGGGGTATTTTGACCGAAGCATGTCACAGACCTGTCTTTAATGGCGCTTTTCCACTGGTGCGGCGCGGCACGGCCCGCTTTTTTTGCTTTTCCACCAGCCCTAGTACCTGGTACCACCCAGGTACCATTTTTCGTACCTCCTCGGCCCTGGTTCCAAGCGAGCCGAAGCGATACTATAACGCGACGTCAGCCAACTGCCTTCCACTGATTGGGCAGAGCGTCGTCACTGGAAGAGTGCGAGCGCTACGTCCGACATGAGAATCAAACCCGGAAATTTCAAAAACAGCTGATCTGTATCGAGACTGTTGTTGTTCCTTCACCTGAGTTAAATGTTGCTGTGTGTAAAACCACCGTGGTCTGTTAACGAGGTGCAGACGAGTCAGTTTGGAGCTGACGAGAGGATCGGAAAAAAGAGAGACGGACAATGCGGCCCCGCGATCACCTCCACTATCCCCCCCGTGCCGACCCCGCCCCCGCTGAGGAGGAACTAGAGAACTCAGCTGTAGTAGAAAAGCACCTTTACTGAGCCGAGCCGAGCCGTGCCGTTCCGTGCTGTGAAAGTGTAGTGGAAAAGCACCATAAGACACCTGGGAACTATTTTAATTTGTGAAAAAGGGGCAGAATATGTCTCCTTTAAAAGGCCTGGTTTGTCTTGATGAGGTTTAGGTCACCTGAGCAGCAGGCGAGGTTGTTGTTTCAGAGTCACGAGTCCGACACTAGTTTTCTTCCAGCTGTCATGACTTTTTACCTCCTCCTCATGTCTCTCTGTTCGTCTGAATCTTTCCAACCGGGGCTCGACGATCAGTAGCCTAACCAGTGTTTTCTGTGTGTGTGTTTGTTTCGTGCTGCAGGTCGCCCTGAGCGGGAACATCAGCGTCCTGGAGGAGACGGTGGAGCAGCTGCGTGAGACGGAGGCCAACCTCACGGCCCAGCTCGGCCTGCGGGAAGGTAGGAAAACCTCCGTCAGCCTGTGTGTGCCTTTTATTGTGAGCTGCTTTTTCCTCCGTCGTCACGGCAACCCCTGAGTCATAGTAAACAAACACCACGGATTGGTCGGTTTTAAAAATAACAGCAGCAGCAGCAGCAGCAGCAGCGGGGTGGTGGTTTGTGCGTGCAGAGAGACGAACAGAACGAGTTGGGATCAGAGAAGGAGAGGAGAAGGTGTGAGTGGGAAGAGAACAGGTAAATGATGAAGAAAGAAAGAAAGAAAGAAAGAAAGAAAGAAAGAAAGAAAGAAAGAAAGAAAGAAAGAAAGAAAGGATAGGAGGGAAAAGGGAAAATGTGATTAACGGGAAAGAAAACAACATTATAAGGAAACAATGAACAAAGGAAGGAAAGGTGGAACAGGAGTGATGAAATAAAGGAACTAAGAAAAAAAGGAAAGGAAAGGAGAAGAATAAAACCTGAGGGAAAGAAGAGAAGCAAAGAATAAAGAGTGAAAAGAGGGAGAGAGACCTTCTGTAAAATAAAAAAAAAATAAAAAAAAGCAGAATAAAGAAGGAAGAGGAGAAGGAGGAGATGAGAGGAGAAAGAAACTTCAGTTAAAGAAGGTAAAACATATTCATACATTGGAAGAAGAGAACAGCGAAATAAAGGAGAGAAAGAAGGCGATGGAGTGATGAAAGAGGGAGAGAGAGTGTGATGTAAGTGGTGGGTTTCCCTGTGCTGATGATGCTGCTACACTAACGGCTCAGAGACGACGACCACTTCCTGTTGGACTCAACATGGTCCCAGAGTCCAGGACTCAGTGGAAACTCTGAGTCCTGGACGCAATATTTTTTTTCCCAGGATGGTAGGGGAAGGTCCCGCCTTTTCCGCCTCTGATTGGCTAGTAGGGCTCTCTCGTGCAGGCAGGCTGTCAGCAATCTACCAGTGTGATAAGTGTGTGCCATCAGATTTATCGACCACAAATCACCTTAAAGGACAATTCCAGGCGAATTCAACTCGGGGATGTATTTTCCTATCATTTCAGGTCTAAAAGAAGGAATCTGAAGATTTTCAGTTTAATCGCTCCTGTTTTGTGGTAGTTGTGTCTACTTGAAGCAACTCTTTACTTGCTTCAAGTAAAAAAAACTTCTCGGCGCATGTTTGAGTAGCCACCTGACGCTGTCTGTGGAAAAAAATGTACACTTGAAGCAAGTCAAGAGTTGATATTCCTGTGTTTATGACACAAACGGGAGCTCCCACTGCGCCTGAACACACCGAGCATCAACTTGGGTCTCGCGCGAGACTCCGGGAGACTTTGAATTAGATCTAGTTTTACAAACATGTCGGCTTGCTTGAAGTAAATAAACTCCTCGGTGCATGTTTGAGTCGCCATCTGACGCTGTGTGTGGAAAAAAATTGCGGCTTTGAGGGATGTAAACAGCCTAAACAGCGGAACTTACATCCACTCCCATTCATTGCTGCCGTGGCGATGCGGGGACAGACGCAACTACCGCAAAACAGGAGCAATTAAACCGAAAATCTTCAGATTCCTTCTTTTAGACCTAAAATGATAGGAAAATACACCCCCGAGTTGAATTCGCCTGGAATTGTCCTTTAAATGTGCTCCTAGCTACTTTCTGGACAGTCATTTTGTACGAAAACCGGTTAGGCAACAGTAGGCAAAGGCCTGGATTTGCCAGGATCAGGGGAAATGGTTGGGATTAAGGGCCAAAATGCAGATCCAGGCCGATCTATCTGGACTCTCTCTGCTTAGCTGGACTCTACGTTACTTATCTGGCCTGTCTACTACACTCTACCTGGTCTTTTTACTAAACTTAACCAACTCCTTTATTCATTGCCTAAACCCAACCAATGGCACAATTTCACTTCTCACTCAAACTCAAAATGTAAACTTGGAATATAAATTTAAAAAATACATTTATCGGAATGTGAAACCAACAGGGATCGAACTCGAGTCTGCCGCACCGCGGGGCGAAAACGCAAACCGCTACGCCAAGGTGTCATTGACAACATTAACCTAGGTTTGTACGTATTTCAGGTTACTTGCAGTACTGTTGTGAGATGACGTTTCGCTGTCAAATCAAACAACCAATCGGAGGAGAGCTCATCTAGCCAATCAGGGGCGAAAAAGGCGGGACCTTCCCCTACCATCCTGGGGGAAAAAATATGGCGTCCTGGACTTCCCCTCTCTGCTCTGATTGGCTGAGAGACCCTGTGAGACTCTGAAAAGTTTTTTTTTTTGATACTTTAGTTTCTTTTTATTGTTTTGTTTTTTTTGGCAAAGTATAGACTAGGAAGGCTGTGAATATTCTCATTTGTCCAGGTCATAGTTATCTCAAGGAAATTTAAATCAAACGCAACTGGGCTTGGTTATTTGTCTAGGAAGACGTTTCACCTCTCATCCAATAAGAGGCTTCATCAGTTCATGTTTGCATCTGACCATGAGGCTGAGACCAACGTCCAAGTCCAACGTTCAGCCTAGTCAGATGCAAATACACATTCACCACGCTGTGAGATAATAACAGAACGTTACTAGAGGTAAATTCATGCAAAACCACTGATACGCGTTCCCATCGGGGACAGTTCTTCATCATCAGTCTCTGTATTTCCCTCTAAAACAACTCTGTGTGGTAACGTTGTGTTATTATCTCATAGTGTGGTGAATGTGCAGGTCACAACTTGTCCACCAGAGCGTTGTGGAGTTGTTGGATTGTGTATTTGATGAGTTTGATGAGGGGAAACCAAGAAATCCCATAATGAGCCTCCGTAGCGTAGCTCTGAGCAGCTCACGGCTCTGCTCTGCTGTTCTAAAAAATAGCTTGCATCGACAATTAAAGGTAACGAACCTACTGCTATGACTATAGGGATTATGACAATGGGACAATTTGCCGAAATGTTGAACTATCCCGTCTTCCAAGTCCAAGAGGATGGAGGTCGTAGGCAGTGGCGTGCACAGACTTTTTGAAGGGCAGGGGCGAAAAGGAAAAAAAGGGGCACATAATAGCGCGTCCTCGCCACTGAAGAGGGCACTTTAGCACATGTTTTGGCTCCTAGATGTGGCTCCTAGAGGGCACTTTCAGGGCTGCCAAGTTTCAGAAAATGACAAAAGTGAGACTGTAGCGACATGGTGCGTTGAAAAAAATTTGGCCTTTTTTAACGTCGATTTGGCCTGTTTTAACACGTGTTTTGGCCCCCAAGAGGACACTTTAACACGTGTTTTGGCTCCTAGAGGGCACTTTAGCACCCATTTTGGCCCCCATGAGGGCACTTTAGCACATGTTTTGGCTCCAAGACGGCACTTTAACGCGCGTTTTGGCTCCCAGGGGGCACTTTAGCATGCGTTTTTCAACAATTGGGCAACGAGGGGGGGTGACCGGCCCCTCTGCCCCCCCCCCCCCCCCTGTGCACGCCACTGGTCGTAGGTCGTACCCTGTATTCCCAGTCCACTGTTAAGTTTAAGGCATTTGACTGATCGATAAAAGCCCAAATTAAATCATATAACTTTGAAATGTTTCTTCTGTGATGAGGGATATGTGAAAACTTTCTATTTCAATACTGTATTGATTGAAAGTGTAAAACAAATTGCCTGTGATCACGGACGTAATTTTAGGGGGGGACGCAGGGGACATGTCCCCCCCACTTTTTCAAAACGCCGTTTTTGTCCCCCGCTGTTTTTACCGTCCACAAACAATGTTACACCGCCATTGCACACTATATACCTATAACCGCCATGAGTCGTTCATTGGACGAACTGTAATAAAGCGTTAATTAGAGCTGTATAGGTGTTACATTTGTCGTAGTCTTTTAACAGCTACTCTGGGCCATGAAGTAGGCTGCACCCCGCAGCCTCCGCGAGGCAGGGGGGGCGGGGGGGGGGCATACCGTAGGAACCCCGCCCCCGCCTGTAAAGCCAGGTTTCCACCGTATAAACGACCTTTTTTTTCTCTCTCTCTCTTTTACGGCAACATCCATAGTCCTTAGTGATCTTTGTTTGATATGTCAGGTGGAGCTGCCCATCATACCGACGCAGGATTGCCCCCCCCCCGCGTGCGCTCACGTCGGCGCTTTACATGAAGAGCACAGCGACTCTGTTTTTACACTAGTTTGCTCCTGAATATTGGCTTTATAAAACGAATTTCGTTTTCTTTTGATATCATATTGATATTTCCCCCCTGAATGTGGCTACACCTCTTCTACAACCAGTCTGTCCAGTCTGGAAAATAATTTCTGCACCGTGCGTGTGTGAAGTGTGGACGTGAGTGTGCATCTGCGCAGCCTGCGCACGTGTACACACAGAGATACACATTAACACGCACGCACGCACGCACACACACACACAATCACACACACACACACAGAGAGAGAGAGAGAGAGAGAGGGGGGGGGAGAGAGAGCGCATAAGCCCAATAATGTCGGCGCAAATCGGTGAATTCTCTGGTCGTCCAATGAACGAACGTGGCGGTTATAGGTAAAAATGAGAAAACATGATCGATATTTTTTTGTGTGAGTAATATTGATTGTATTTAACAAAACGGGGTGCTGCCCAACATCATTTTAGGAAAAGTCACAGACTGGTGGACTTCAATGTATTTTTTAAATAAAGTTATGCACAAATGAAAATCAAAGTCGTCCAATGAACCGCAGTTGGCGGTTCTAGTGTTCATAGTCACAGCCATAGTCATTGTTCAGTCATTGTTTTATGGTATCTGTGCATCCCTAGTAGAAAACTAAAAGAACTGCTAGAAAACTGTAAGAAACTGAAAGAGTTTGGGTTTTATTAAAAATATGTCCCCCCCACTTCTAAAATCAAAATTTCGTCCATGCCTGTGATTGATGATGATCGATGATGATGATGATGATGATGGCGATGGAGGAGGAGGAAAAGGTGTTTCCCCCCCAGAAGCAGCTGCAGCTCACACAGTGGCCTGATGGGAAGTGGAGTTATTGAGGTGGACTTCCTGTTGTGAGCAGCGGGAAACAACCACTTCCTGTCTGAGCCGAGGCCGATAAACATCACTCACTGTTTAATGTAGACACACACACACACGCTATAAATTCTTACAGTCTGAGTTCACTAAAAAGGAAACATCTCTCTGGTCATGTGATGTGGTCCTGTAACCATGGGGACGAATCTGAAGTCGCCAGGTCCTGACTCACAGAAAACGATCAGATCGGTTAAAGATAAAAAAGATAAAAATAAAGAGTTGCATACCGACGACGTGACTCTTCTGATTGGCTCTCTCTGGTCCGGTGCCACTCTGCTGCTCGACCGGTCGGTCACATGTGAAATATTGCAAATATGTTGAGATGATGAAAGATGTTCAGCTTTTTCTCACTGGAAAAAAAGGAACTGAAATTAAATCTTGTGGCTTTTATTACGTGGTCTTAATGTTGTCTTAAGTCACAGCTGAAGGGTTAACACACGATCAGCTCTTAAAATGTGAAACTGTTGCAGAGCATTCATTCAAAATTAAAAAAGTAATCAAATGCAACTTGGTTAGATTCAGTGGTCGGTTACCTACTACAACAAAACCATCTAATAGTCAAAGTGAGGCGTGTGAAGGTTGCATAGAAGACAGAAGAGGCATAATGTTGATATAAATACAGTTAGTGCTTATCAATAATGAGTAAAACATTTAAAACTGTGTTTATAAACTACAAACTAATGGTATTCATGTGTTATAAATGAAGAATTCAGTATTTATTAATGCTTAATAGTGTGTATTTATTATAGAGTGTTACCAGTTATCCTGTTGAAAATGTAATAGTAGTGTAACTATTTAAATTTGTAGTGGGTTCACTGTTCATACCTGCATCACATAAGGGATGTCACATACAGTACAATTTGATCTCTGAATTTGATTGACCAGTAAAATAACAGCACAATAACCTATAAATAATGAGGAATATAAACATTTCTCTTTGTTTTAGTGCAAAGAAACCTACATTATTTAGATGTTTTACATTAAATAAACTGTCCTTTTACAAAACATATTATGAACAACTTGAAATTTCTTTAGAAAAATATGTGCAATTTCAACAACATTATGCCTCTTCTGTCTTCTATGTCACTTTCACACCCTCTGACTTCGACTATAGTTAGATGGTTTTGTTGTAGTAGGTAAATGACACATTAATGCATTTCAAGTTGTCTGCATATCACATATTATATTATAAAGTGTTACCAGGTAACTTGTAATTGTAACTAACTACATTTGCAAAGGAATATTCCCAACACTGCAGCTCAGACACACAGGGTGGGCGATCAATAATCAATAATCAATAATCTATCATCTCTAATCCAGATCTCAGCAGCCATGTTTCTACTCTGGTCTGGACTTAGTGACATCACAGGTTGTGGACCAGGTCCAGATCAGACTGGACGTTACCTTATAAGTTCATGTGGACCTGAACCAGGGAGAGACTCTGCTGCTCTCTCACACACCTCCCTCCTCCCTCTCTCCTCCTCTTCCTCCTCCTCCTCCTTCTCCCCCTCCCTCCTTCTCCCTTTCCCTCCCTCCTCTTCCTCCTCCTCCTCCCTTTCTCTCCCTCTCCCTCCCTCCTCCTCCTCTTCTTCCCTCTCCCTCCCTCCTCCTCCTCTTCTTCCCTCTCCCCTCTCTCCTCCCTCCACCTCCCTTTCTCTCCCTCCTCCTCTCTCCTCCTTCTCTTCTCTCCCTCCTCCTCTCTCCTCCTCCATCCTCCTCCCTCTCCCTCTCCCTTTTCCTCCTCCCTCCCTTCTCTTCCCTCCTCCTCCTCTTCCCTCCTCCCTTTCCCTCCTCCCTTTCTCTCCCTCCTCCTCCTCCTCCTTTTCCCTCTCTCCTCTCTCCTCCTCTCCCACAACTCCCTCCTCCTCTTCCCTCTCTCCTCCTCCCTCCTCCTCCTCCTCCCTTTCCATCCTTCTCCCTCCTCCTCCCTCCTCTCTTCTCCTCCTCCCTCCCTCCTCCTCCTCGTGCTTCTCTTCCCTCCTCCTCCCTTTCCCTCCTCACTCCCCCTCCCTCCTCCTCTTTCCCTCTCTCCTCCTTCTCTTCCTCCCTCCTTCCCCCTCCCCTTCCCTTCCTCCTCCCCCTCCTCCTACTCCTCCCTTTCCCTCCTCCTCCCTTTCCCTCCTCCCCTTCCCTCTTCCTCCCTCCTCCCTTTCCCGCCCTCTTCCCTCCTCCTCCTCCTCTTCCCTCCCTAGCAACTGTTGCTATGTTGGACAACTTTCCGTCCACAGTCTCAGACGTAAACAGCAGAAACTCGTCGACAGTTTGTGACAAAAAGATCTGACTCAAGGGTGTGTGTGTGCAGACCACATCGCGGCGCTGCAGAACAACCTGACCCAGGCCGTCCATCAGACCGACGCCTGCGAGAAGCTGCGCGAAGCCGCCGACAGTCAGATGATGGCGGCGCAGAGTCAGACCAAAGCCTGCGAGTCTCAGGAGCAGTACGTCCAGAAACAGCTGTAAGTGAACGCACCGCACACACACACGCACGCACACACACACACACACACACACACACACACACACACTCGGAGGAGGACACGCCCCCATAACGGCGTCAGGTTTAATAACAGTAGGCATGACTTTCTGAGCTCCATCCACATAGCGATGGAGATGAGAAACTTAACTTTTGTGTTTATTTTATTTTATTTCATTTTACTAGAAATAGAGAAACCTGTAGTAATAATAATACATTTTATTTATAAAGCACTTTACATTTAAGCAATCTCAAAGTGCTACAGTACAAGCTTAATTTAAAAAGGGACACACACAAGTTAAGAAAAGTTAAGAAAAGACAATGAAAAGTGTACTAAAATTTAGCAGAAAGCTTTCCTGAATAAATATGTCTTCAGGTTTCGTTTAAAAGCATCAGTGGTCTGTGGGGCCCTCAGGTGGTCTGGGAGGGCGTTCCACAGCCTTGGAGCTGCAGAGCAGAAGGCCCGGTCACCCATAGTGCCTTTAGTTCCCATTAGTTCAAAAGCTAATATATAACTATTATATAGGCCTATGTCTTTATTTCAGACTGAAGGTCCATAGGCAAGACGAACACAACAACAGACACACAACACATACAAATTAGTTTTTTCATGCTTGCTTTCTTATAGTTAACACACAGGTATGAGGTGTACAGAGGTGAAAATACAATAAATAGCTAAACAAAAAAACCTAAAATAAATAGATGAATAATTACATAAATGAAAAAGAACAAAGCAAAAACAAATAAATAAATTAAAAGATGCAAGATGACATATCAATTAAATACATTAAACGCAGTAGGCTACATGTGTTTGTAGTTTTAACAGCTTTTTTGTATAATAATAGCCTACATACAATAATAACCTACATTTTATTTGTTGGCGCCTTTCAAGGCACTCAAGGTCGCCTCACAAATAGAAAACAGAACAGTACAGTAGCAAAATATACAAATTATACAAATAGCAAAATAAATGTAGCTACAAGTAGCCTAATAAACATACAGAACATACATTTACTGTTCAAACTCTGACTTTAACACCAAGAAATTTGTTTTTTTACTTGAAAATGTATATTTTTAGTTTGTGGGAGGACGTAAAAATCATCCACTCATGCATCAGCACGAAGATCAAAATCAGATCAGACGCCTCTCTGTAGCCCCGCCTCCTCTCAGTCTGAGCCACACGGACATGTTGCATTCAAGTGCTGGAGGAAAACTGACACCTGAGACAGGAAGTGAGCATCTGCTGATTGGTGATTGGTTCATCTAAGTGTGTCAGTGTGTTTGTGTGTGTTTGTGTGTGTGTGTGTGTGTTTACAGTCAGAAGTGCAAAGCTGAGTCCCGCTCGGCTCAGACTCCTCCTCCGTCGACGTCGCAGCACAAAACTCCCGCCCCGGCCAAAACGAACGCCGCCCCACCCCTCGCTGGACTTCCTGCTCTGCTGCTGCTCGTCAGCAGCGCCCTGCACCTGCTCACCTGTGAGTCTCACACACACACACACACACACATTAAAGGGATACGCCAACATTTTTTTTTTCGTGTCTTCCCTCACTCCTGAGTCCATGACCAGCAGATTGACACCATCCTTTCGACTGTGCGTGCAGTAACAAGGGAGATACGGGCAGAGCTGGCGCACCGCTAATTAGCTTAGCTCAAACGCTGGAAGTGTATGGGTAGTGTTAGCCTGCCTCCTACCCGAGCCGAGATCAGCAGTCAGAAGCTGATTTCATTTTAGCTCTAAACACTCTAAATATATCACTTTATCAACATTTCAAACATTTTTAGGTGAGAAAGTAGCCGTTTAGATCAGCAGTGTGTCGTTAATTTGTCTAAATACCAGCTGTTTACGAATTTGGTGCTACTCAAGCTAGCCGTTGAGTAACCGTAACTTCCGGTTACTTTCACAAAATAAAACACCCGTTGCCCTTTACCATGACGATAGAATTTGTGCTTTTACTTTGAAATAGGAAGCTAACCTACCCTCAATGTAGCTAGCTTGAACCAAAATAAACCGTCTTTGCTTGAACCCTCCGTTTTGACCGATCTCGTCCCGTTACCGGCATTTGACCGCTCAAGATGCCTTACCGGAGAGTTTTGTCAGCTCTGAGACGAAGATCGGCCCGCCGGTTTCCGTTTAGAGTTGCTAAAGAGTTTCTCTGATGACTTTAGGTGGAGGCAGGCTAACACTACCCATACACTTCCAGTGTTTGAGCTAAGCTAATTAGCGACTTTAGGTGGAGGCAGGCTAACACTACCCATACACTTCCAGCGTTTGAGCTAAGCTAATTAGCTTGTTACTGCACGCACAGTCGAAAGGATGGTGTTTATCTGCTGGTCATGGACTCGGGTGTGAGGCAAGACACCTTTAATGCAAAAGATAACAGTGTGTGTGTGTGCTGTTGTGTTAATGTGTGCGTTGTGTTTTTTTCAGGAGCGCAGCGTGGTGATTGGCCGTTTCAGCGGCGAGCACTGTAGTCCAGGACGAGGAGGAGGAAGTGGGCGGAGCCTGGACAGACAAAAAAAAATGACTGACTGCTGTACAAACTTCCTGTCTGCGCAACAAGTAAACATGTCGCCATGGAGACGCTGACACCACGCTGCCGTATGATTGGACACAAACTTTTTTTTGCTTTAAGTTGAACAGCTGAGACGTTCACTGACCGTCAGAGACTCTGCCGCCACGGAAACCACTGTGTCCACGTCCTGATCTGGTTTCTACTTCCTGTTTTGATTTCTACTAATTTTTTTTGGTTTCTACATACTGTTTTTTTTTTAAATTTCTACTATTTTTTGGTTTTTACTAGCTCTTTGGGTTTCTACTTGCTGTTTTTTTATTTCTACATTTTTTTTTGGTTTCTACTTCCTGTTTTGGTTTCTACTTCCTGTTTTGGTTTCTACTTCCTGTGTTGGTTTCTCGTGGTTGAGTCCGTTCAGTCTTCAGACACTGTCGATCACTGTCACTCTGCGTCCTTCTACCTGATTATTATTGATGAGTTGATTTAAATAAATATGAGCTGTGGCCCCGCCCCCTTTAGACACTCACACACCTCGTCACGGATTCTGACACCTGACAGGTGTTTTATTTCTTTTAATAATAATCGACCAATCAGACTCATGTCTTTCTGTTGTGACTTCTTTATTTTTCTTCTTTTGATGTTTTCACATTTTCTCAGGTGAGTTTCCTGTTTGACCTGAGCAGGTAAAACAGTGAAGAGTCTGAACTCTGACAGTCGCACCTGTTCACACCTGAGCCTGACAGATGATTGACAGCTGCGAGGATCAATACTGACGGAGAGAGGAAGTGATCGGGTCAGGAGCGGTCAGGTGTCAATAGAGTGTGTGAGTGTGTGTATATGTGCGTGTGTGTGTGTGTGTTGAGTGTGTGTGTGTGTGTGTGTGAAGCTTCGTCACTGCAGCTGAACGAGCGACGACTTTTAGAAGCTTTTTTATCTGATGCTGGTTTGGGAGGGGGGAGGGGCTGGGGGCGGTGCTATGTTAATGAGATAATTAATAAACATGAGGAGTTTGTAAAACCAACGTGTTTCTTTGTTCCTGTTTACAACTTATTAACACACACACACACACACATACACACTGCAGTAGATGAGGATCCAGATGGTCAGTGTGTTTCACAGCGCCCCCCGGGGGGCAACTGGAGTCAACACAGGGTCAGAGGTCAGCTGTCCAGATGTGCATGTGCAGGTAAAACAGCTGTCAAAAAAAAAAAAAACATCAGGAGAACACAGACATTAAAAGAGATTTTGTTCTTGAAAAAATCTAAAAAATGTGATAAAACTGAGATGAGATGGCGAGACGCTTCTGTCACTGTGATGTCACAGCACAAACTGACCTTTGACCTTTAGAGGGAAAACATTAAATTGCCCAACTTGTTATGCAAACAAAAACACAAGAATTCACAAGAATTAAATAAGAAATAAAGTGGAACAAACTGTTTATTTCACACTGATACACTGTATAATACAGTATATATATACACCGGTACTTATTATACTGTATACTATAATAAGTATATTGTATAGTAGTACTTATTATACTGTGTATATGTGTGTGTGTGTATATATACTGTATTTATACAGCATAAGTATAAATATACAATATAATATACACTATAATAAGTATACTTATAAGTACTTATTATACTGTAATAAGTATATATATATTAGATTATACTTTATTTCATCCCGAGGGGAAATTCGTTTTTTTTTTTTTTTTTGACAGCTTATTACTGTACAGTAAAATAAGTATATAGTATATTTATATATGTATAGTAGTGTACACCATAGACATATATAAATATACTATATGTATTGTACACACACATCACAGATACACACACACACACGCAGTGTAGTTTCCCCAGAGCAGCGGTTAATCATAGATATATATAAGAACTAGATGACTCACCCCCAGCTGTTTCCCAAAGACACGGCGTAGCCAGTACGGCGGCCATCTTGGAACGGGCAACTCTCTCCCTCAGAGCATTAAGCCTATGGTGCATATTCTGCTATAATGACCACAACTTACTCAGTTTTTGTCCGATTTCAAAACGGTTTGATTTTTATGAACGTTTATGCAGTTATGATGCAGCATATTTAGAATCACGGATAATTTTAATAATATATATTTTTTTGTAAAAGTAACATTTTAGTGACATTATGCAAATAGTTAAAGTAATAGCTACATATTGATTTATTTTACACAGAGTTATGAGTCGTTTTTTTAGTGCAGATGACTGGATCACATATCTACTGCACTGTAACTGCAGCCAGAGTCAGAGCAAGTTGCCCGTCCTCATATGGCCGACTGTGAGCCACGCCTGCGTGTAGTCAGATCCACCCCCTTGGCGGTTAATAACATCATGTTATATCAATCTGGGTTTCCCCCTCCGTGCTGCCTGGCAGGCCCTCGTGGCTGTGTGCGCTGCGCTGTGATTGGTCGGCCGGTGCCTGTGAGTCAACCTGAGGGCGGAAGTGCCTCGCCAACTCCCCCTGTGACGTCAGCAGTAGGAGAACTTCCTAGTTGAAACTTCGTGTAAATAAAACCGGAGAGCGACAACGCGGCGGAAAAAACAACCAACAACCAACAACAACTCTCCTCCGGTCGGTGGCAGTTAGTTAGATAGTTAGTTAGATAGTTAGTAGTAGTTGTTGTTTATTTCCGGTTCTCTCCGTCTCTCCGGTTCTGGTACCGACCCAGACCCAGTCCGACCCAGACCCAGACTCAGACATGATGAGGGTCCGGTCTCTTCTCTCCGTGGTCCTGGTCCAGACCTGTTGGCTGCTCGTGACCGCGGCGGAGGAGGAGCCCCACGCGACCACCGGAGCGCCTCGAGCCGTCACCAACTCCTCCGGCACCGGCAGCAGCACCGGGACCGGCAGCGGGACCAACGGGACCAACGGGACCCGGCACCACGGGGCCCCGGGCAGCGCCTTCTCCGTGGACAGCTCCATGATCCAGAGGGCCCTGTACGTCCTGGTGGGGATCACCATGATAGGAGTCCTCTACTTCCTGATCCGAGCCGTGCGGTGAGACACACACACTATACACACTATACACTATACACACACACACACTATACACACACACACACATGCACTATACACACACACGCACACACACAGGTCATGTAACAGCTGGTTGGTTGATTATTTTTTTTATTTTATTTTTTTTTTAAGGCAAATTTTATTGACAATTCAGGTACATTTAGTAAAACATACAAAACAAAGAACAATACAATGCCAGGGGGTCGCAGTATTCAAAATAGTATACAAAACATTGCTATTAATCCAATAAAATATTATATAAAATGCATAACTCAGTGGTTTTAATAGCTTTTTTGTTTGATGAATATTGAATAGTTGTTAAGTATTGTTTGAGTTCCTTCTCAAAAATGAAAAAGGTTGATTCATTCTGAGAGTAAACATGAAGAAGCTGTGTCATACAGTAGACGACACGTCACATCACATGTCACTTATACACAGAGATGGACAGAGTACTCGACCCCAGTACTTGAGTAAGAGTACAAATACTACTGGTCAAAATTTACTCTGTTACAAGTAAAAGTAGCTCAGTCGACATGTTACTCCAGTAAGAGTAAAAAAAAGTAGGCTACTTGCTTTTAAAGGTACTTAAGTATCCAAAAGTACATGCTTTTAAATTTACTTTAAGTAAAAGTAAGAGTAAATTTCTTATTTTTCACATCAATGAATTACCCTATTTTTTTCTAAATGAATGTAAGGAGCTTTAACTCTTGTTAGTGAGAATGAACTCTTTGAAAGCAGCTGCACTGATGTGCTGCTTTTAGGGGTTAGGGTTTCCTTCTTTGACAAACACAGCTTGTGTCCAATAGGATTTTAGAAAAAGACCTGAAAGTAACCAGTACTTTTCAGCCTTTCTAGAAATTAACGAGTAATTAACTCGAGTAAAAGTAAAAATATTTGTCTTGGAAATGTATTCAAGTAAGAGTAATAAGTACCAAAGAAATCTAATAGTCAAGTAAGGTACAAATCCTCTGGATATGTACTTAAGTACAGTACTCAAGTACATTTACTCCGTCTGGTTTTACTATTTATATGAACGAGTTTGAGTGAAAGGAGCACTTTATTCTGTAAACTACTGACAACATTTCTGCCAAATTTGAAATAAAAATATTGTCATTGAGGTCATTTATAGATAAAAGAAAATAAAATGTTCCAGTGTTTTAATTTAGACCTTGAATAATGCAAAGAAAACAATTCATAGTCATTTAAAAAAAAAAACACAACACTAATGTTTTTAATTGTTAATAAAAGAGCTGTAAATGTTAGGTGTGTGTGTCTGTGTGTGTGATTCATTAGATGAAACAACATGGAGCTGAACTCACATCATGTAAAACTTAATCATCTGAACTCTGCTCGTGCTGCATTCAGGGTCATGTAGGAAATCTAATGTATGTGTGTGTGTGTGTGTGTGTGTGTGTGTGTGTGTGTGTGTGTGTGTGTGTGTGTGTGTGTGTGTGTGTGTGTGTGTGTGTGTGTGTGTGTGTGTGTGTGTGTTGTGTGTGTGTTCTTGCTCAGGCTGAAGAAACCGGCGCAGAAGAAGAAGTACGGCCTCCTCTCCGACTACGACGACTCGGTGGAGATGGACGCCGTCGACAGCGACGAGGACGACACGCTGTACGAGGCCCGCAGCCTGCGCAGGTCAGAGGTCAACACACACACACACACACACACACACACACACACAGAACAACACAGCAGTAGAGACACGTCACAGTAAAAACACTTTCACTTTTTCCACACAGTTTCCTGTCAGTCTTTACAGTAGGAAAGGGGGGGGCTCTTATTTTGAAGGGCCATTCGTCTGCTTTATTTTGAAGTTTTGTGAAAGTCAAATGTGAAATATTTAAAAAAGATACAATTACAAACAGTTTCCCAGAATTGTGAAAGCGATTGATTCTTCTCAGTCATTTCCAATAACCGACCATCAATGAGTCATCACTTGTGAAACTTCAGTCGACCTCATTTTTTCATGGTGCATTCAGGGAAAACACGTGATTTAAGTGTCACAGTGTTTACAACAGCAGAAGTTTGATTCAGATACAGAAACATACAACACATCTTCATCTTCATCATCACAAATAATAAAACAACAGAATGCTGATCGTCAGGGCCGTTGCTAGGAATTCTGGGCCCCCTTAAAGAATACTAAAGTGGGCCCCTCCCCCTAACTTTTCCTTTTTTTTTCTTAGACAACGTATGTATTATCGTTTTTTATTTAGCCTTCTTTGTTTTGATGCTAATGCAGCATTACACTGCAAAAAACTCAAGTATCTTAGCAAGAATATTTGTCTTATTTCTAGTCAAAATGTCATTTCTAGTCAAAAAAATATCATTATACTTAAAATAAGACACATCATATTAAAAGCAGCTTGTTTTTAGACACTTTTTACTTCTTTCAAGCTTATTTCCACTTGGAATAAGTAGAAAAAATCTGATAGTGGAGCAAGTTTTTCTTCCTAATTACAAGCACAAAAAACTTACTTTCACTGGCAGATTTTTCTATTTATTGTGAATTTAAGTGAAAATTATCTAAAAACAAGTTAATTTTTAGGTAATGAGTCTTATTTTAAGTGGAAAGAGATTAGTTTTGACTAGAAATGAGACATTTGGACAAGAAATAAGACAAATATTCTTGGAAAGATTAGACTACTGGGGTTTTTTATGGGCCCCACTGGGCGCTGGGCCCCTAGAATTATCATCACCTTTCTCCCCTATACAGCGGCCCTGTGTCGGAGTGTCCCTGAACGCACCACGATGTGAACTGATCAATGTTGCAGTTTGAACTGTGTGTGACTGGTTGTAACTAGTGTCATTATTGATCTGTGTCTCTCTTCAGATGAGTCGAGACCGATGGGGTGTTATCGATCGATCGGGACCCTGACCGGTGGTTATTGATTATGGATCGGAAGAAGAAGAAGAAGAAGAAAGGACCAAACATTATTATTATTAATTATTATCATTTATCATTATTATTGTTAATGTTATTGTTGCTCTTGTTGCCGTTGGATGCCAAAGCTGCAGCTGCTCTGTTTCTCTGGGGCGGAGCAGGATAATCGATTTTTTTTTTTTTTTTTTTTAAAGAAGTGTTGGATGATGTCATCGTTGAAGTGATGTCGTTGCCATGGAGATGCAGGACGCTCTCTCTCTCTGACGCCAAAATTTTTTCCTCCTGTTTCTTAATCTCGTTTCTTTTTCTACGAGTTTTTTTTTTTTTTCACCTCGTGCTTTATCTACTGTAAACTGACTCCAGATCAGCTGATCACTGATCGATCAGAGTCTGTGATTGATTGATTGATTGATTGATTGATTGATTGATTGATTGATTGATTGATTGATTGATTGATTGATTGATTGATTGATTGATTGATTGATCGGTGGCTTTTCTCCCTCCTGACGGACCCTGACCCTCCACGGACCAGTGGCGGACTCTTCGGGCCAGCCTGCAGGAGCCTGAACGCACCACTGACCCTGACGGCGTGACCGTGGTGCGTTCACGGGTCCAAAACAAAACAAAACAAAGAATGTCACAGTCAAACTGCCAAACCAAACGTCTGCTTTCCAGAGGGACTTGAACACATCATCATCTCCAGTCGTGTTGCGTTCAGGTGTTCCAACCAGGTGTTTGTTCTTCACGGTGCCTTCAAAGTCCTCAACGTTTTAAAACACAGATGTTTGTTGTTTAATATTGAACTGATCGCTGACTGGCTGATTGATCGCTGATCGATCTGTTCGACTTGTTCCAAACTTCATCTTCTATCAGTCGTTAGGGAAATATGATGTCTCTTTCAAAATAAAAGCTGAGCTGTGTTATTTTCTCTTAAGGTGTCAACGAGGTGTTTTTCAGGCTTTTACTCTGAAGGGCTGAGATGATGTGACACTGTGATGTCCAGATGTGACCAGCAGGTGTCGCCACGTCACTGTGTGGCATCAGACACAGAGGCGTGTGTGTGTGAAAATAAATATTTATAAATTAAAGAAGAACAGACAGTTTTTAATATAAAGCTGCAATTTTTATTAAAATAAAACAAACATAAATAACATATGATCATATAAATAAATCAATGATTTCTTCTGATCATGTTTTAAAAGTTTCTGATAAAAATTTTAGATCTGTTCTGACGCCATGCTTTTATTCTGAAGGTCAGAGGAGATGAAACTAGCTGCTCTTCCACAGGTGTGCTTTTATTTTGTTGGGTAATAATTTAAATGTGAACTTCACTGACTATGGAGTGGAGACACATCTTCATCATCTCCCTCCTCCTCTTCCTCCTGTGAATATGATATGAATATAATTTTATATATATTAAAAAAGAACAAACTACAAATATAAAGCAGCAAATAAAACCATCATATTAAAATAAAACAAACATAGAAAAAAAACATTATAATATGAATGAATAAATAATTTCTTCTGATCATTTTTTAAAGTTTCTGATAAAAACTCAAATCTTTTCTGACTCCATGCTTTTATTCTGAAGGTTAGAGGGGATGAAAACAGCTGCTGATCCACAGATGTGCTTTTATTTTGTTGGGTAATTATTAAAATGTGAATTTCACTGACTGTGGAGCAGAGACACATCTTCTTCATCATCTTCCTCCTCCTCCTGTGAATATATACAGTATATACATATGATATGAATATAAATATATATAGGCCTATTAAAAAAGAACAGACAGTTATAAATATAAAGCAGCAAATAATAAAACCATCATATTAAAATAAAACAAACATAAATAGCATATAATAATATGAATAAATAAATAATTCTAGTCTTTTTTCTTTTCTTTTTTAAATTTAATGATAAAAACTCAGATCTGTTCTGCTTTTATTCTGAAGGTCAGAATGGATGAAAACAGCTGCTGATCCACAGATGTGCTTTTATTTTGTTGGGTAATAATTTAAATGTGACTGTGGAGCAGAGACACATCTTCATCTTCCTCCTGTGTGAGCATCAGCAGCTGGTTTTTCCCACAGTTCAGTCTGTCAGGATCACAGGTATCACACATGAGGCTGATTGGAGGGTTATGAGGTCACAAGGGGGCGGGGCCTGTCGCTGTAACAAGCCAATGATGAGTGGGCGGAGCTGAAGACTGATAAACATCTGAGCCAATCAGACGACAACGACAGTAACAGGTCCCGGAGGAGAGAGAGGGGGCGGGAATCAATTAGTGTGTGTTATTGTGTGTGTGTGTGTGCGTGTGTGTGTGTGTGTGTGTGTGTGTGTGTGTGTGTGTGTGTGTGTGTGTGTGTGTGTGTGTGTGTGTGTGTGTGTGTGTGTGTGTGTGTGTGTGTGTGTGTGTGTGTGTGTGTGTGTGTGTGTGTGTGAGATGCTGCTTCGTCCTCGTTTCCCACCTCTGTCTCGGTTTATCTGATCGACTTGAATTGTCACATTTCCTCCTCATTACACTTGATTTAAAGAGGTGTGTGTGTGTGTGTGTGTGTGTGTGTGTGTGTGTGTGTGTGTGTGTGTGTGTGTGTGTGTGTGTGTGTGTGTGTGTGTGTGTGTTGTGTCTCTTTCACACACTCACAGCTGTTTATCTCAGAATGTCAATCACATCGTTAATGGTTAATTAATTCGTCCTCAGACGACAGAAAATAATCTCACAGGGTCGTATAGCTACTCTCACCACCTGTGGGTTGAAGAACATGTGGTTAAAGGGATAGTTCAACATTTTGGCAAATTGGCCCATTGCCATAATCCCTATAGTCATAGCAGTAGGTTTGTTACCTTTAATTGTCGGTGCAAGCTATCTACAGAGTTGTTTTAGAGGGAAATACAGAGACTGTTGATGAAAAACTGTCCCTGAAGGCAACGCGCATCAGCGGTTTTGCATGAATTTACCTCTAAAACAACTCTGTCTGGTAACGTTGTGTTATTATCTCATAGCGTGGTGAATGTGCAGGTCACAACTTGTCCACCAGAGCGTTGTGGAGTTGTTGGATTGTGTATTTGATGAGTTTGATAAGGGAAACCAAGAAATCCCATAATGAGCCTCCGTAGCGTAGCTCTGAGCAGCTCGCGGCTCTGCTCCGCCGTTCTAAAAATAGCTTGCACCGACAATTAAAGGTAACGAACCTACTGCTATGACTATAGGGATTATGACAATGGGCCAATTTGACAAAATGTTGAACTATCCCTTTAACACTTTTGTGTTTACTACATAACTCCATGTGTTTCTATGTCTTCAGTTTAAATCTACAAAAGTGATTAAAAAACCATTGAAGGAGGAGGTGTGTCCAAACTTAAATGTAAAGGCTATATTTATTTCAAGTAACGGCAAGATAAACAACACAACAACAGACAATAAGAGAAAATAAAAGGTAAAAGAAACAACAATAATAAAAACTACATATTTTATATCAAAAAAGGAGTTTCTACAAAGTTAAAGACATAGGATTTCTCCAAACATTTCTTGAATTATGTTAACAGTGTGTATAGATTTCTTATTATCAATTATTTTAATACATTCAAAATAGTTCTTGAAATCAATTTCAGAAACAGGGAAGAAAGGTCGACCTTTGGAAAATGTGGTTTTATGTAGCTATGTGGAATTTTGCAATTAGCTACAATAATCAACTCCACCTGGACCAGCTCCACTCTACCTACCGATGTCCAGCGTCGTGACGTCACTGCAGCAGCTGGTTTCACACCTGGCTGAGCTCCAGATGTGATGATGAACCTCCTCGGTCCTCGTCGTGTCTCTCCTGGACCAGTTTCCGGTCTCTGGGCTCCGAGGTCGTGACGGAGCAGGAGACGCGGCCGGAAAACACGACTCCAGCAGCGCGAGGAGGAGGAGGAGGGAGAGGAAGAGGAGGAGGAGGGAGAGGAGGAAGAGAGAGAGAAGAGGAGGAGGAGGAGGAGAACCAGCGGCTCCCCGGGGACCTCCTCCTCCTCCTCCTCCTGGGACCAGCTCCGTCTGGGCTTAATGACTCTGTTGTTATCGACGGCGTCTCCATGGAAACGAAGCGTCACGACACCGGGGGGGTTGGGTGAGTCGGAGGTAGTGGGTCGGTATAAAAGGAGGTGCACGAGGAGACCAGGACCAGTCCAGTTTGTTTGCTGCTCCCTGCACGAGACATGATGCACGAGGCTCCGCGTCACCGCTTCACGTGCGACAGGTAAAGACTCTGACCCACTCATCCAGATGTTAAGATGTTTAATCCAGATGTTAAGATGTTGATGTGAACTGTTGCTACTTTGTCCTTAAAGCAGGAGGTGGAAAATAGGCTATTTGTCACTTATTCTTTTTTTTAATGAATGTTGTTATGTGAACTTTACTTGTTCTGGGTAGAAGTTGGACATTTGTTTAAAACTTATGATGAGAAAAGGTTTAAAGGGCAAGGACTCTTTTTTTGTTGAATTATCTTTTAATTTCATTAGGAAAATATTACATTCACAAATGTAAATATTCCTCAAAAAGACCAGGGATTCAGGTATTTATAATAGAAATCTGCCACTATAAACTATAAAACCACACTTTTACATGTATAAATCACTAAAAGCCTCTGTATGATTATTTGAAGCTATAACCCCTATTTTCAATTCAACTGTGTAAATAGATGTATATGGCTATATGTTTATATTTTCTTGTGTTTTTGTTGTTGTTTTGTTTCCTTGGTTTCTTTTTTTCTTTCTTTTTATTTTTATTTGGAGAGGACAGTGCACATTAATTAACATTTCTGTAACCCTATGACACTAAATTAGAGACAATTAATATGATACTAGCCTACTAAAAACAAAAAAAAAGTCAGTAATACACACAAAAAAACAGGATGTATAGTGCAGTTAAATATGTGTGTGTAGCCTATAATATAAAATAAATAAATGAATAAAGAGAGACTCTGACATAGGAGGAGACAGTGAACACCTCACAGCAGCTACAATGAGGCGTTCACTGTCTTTATTGAGACTGATGTGTTTCTGTAACTAACAGTGTGTTAACCTCTCTCTCTCTCTCTCTCTCTCTCTCTCTCTCTCTCTCTCTCAGTGATCAGCTGATCAACCTCAACGACGGTGAGAAAACCTTCTACTGTATATTTATACCATCACATGACGTCACAGTAGCCTATTGATAATGCTCTAATCTAATAATGATAATCGATAAATAAAATGTAGGATTTTAAATTTGCATGAGTTTTAAAGGTAAAGTTTCATTTCTTAACATATAACTGGGAGCAATGCATGCTGGGAAATCTGTTGTATAGGCTATTTGTATGTGATGCATTCAGGGACCTTTTTTAATTCAAAGATTCAACTCATCAGACTTAAAAACGATTGATTATCATTATGTGAGGTCATGTGACTCAGTCGGACACTCCCATTGGCTGCTGTTCGTTAAACCCCGCCCCCCTCTCCTCTCTCCTGTCCTCTCCAGGCGCCGGTCCGCGGGTCGTGATGGGTCGCCACCGGGTCGTCACCAACAGCCGTGAGCGCTGGCGGCAGCAGAACGTGAACGGGGCGTTCTCCGATCTGCGGCGGCTGCTCCCCATCCACCCCCCCGACAGGAAGCTCAGCAAGAACCAGATCCTCCGCCTCGCCCTCAGGTACATCCACTTCCTGGACGGGCTCGCCGCCGACCAGCACCCGGGGGCGGGGCCACAGGGGGCGGGGCCAGAGGGGGCGGGGCTTCATTCACCGTCATCATCATCCGGCTGCGAGAGCTCCACGGACGGAGACTGGGAGGAGCAGCACGGCGAGGGGGCGTGGCCTAACTACAGCGCCTCCACCTGACCGGGAGGAGCGCGGCGAGGGGGCGTGGCCTAACGACACCGGACCGGAGCGTTGACGGTCCACCATGTTGGCTCCAGAGGAGTCGTATACCAGCAGCAGCAGCAGCAGCAACGACCTGTGGTCTTTGAACGCACCTCAGAGCTTCGCCCTGAGAGGCCCAGAGTCTGTGTGATATTCACATCCCCGATTATTATTATTATTGGTTATTGGTTATTGGTTATCGATTAGACGATTAGTGTTGACGTGTCTCTGTGTTCAGTCAGAAACAGACGACGCGACTCGGTTTCTTTAACGTTAAAGGAACGTTTGTTTTCACGGTTGTTGTGATGTTCAGTAGAATATTGATTGATTGTTTTTTAATGTATCAGTAACTGATCAATAAAAAAAACAATATAAAAAAACTTGACACTGACTGATGTGATTGATTTGAACATGACGATCAATAGTTGGAACGACTTTAGTCTGACGCTCTGTGTTTCATGATGCGTTCAAGTGATTCTTTCTCCTCAACTCATCGTGTTCAGTGCTTTTATTCTGAAGGTCTGAGCGGATGAAAACAGCTTTTATTTTGTCGGGTAATAATTTAAACACTGTAAAAACTCAAAATCTTTCCAAGAAAACCATATTTGTCTTATTTCTTGTCAAAATGTCTCAATTTTAGTCAAAACTGATTTCTTTCCACTTAAAATAAGACTCATCACCTAAAAAATTAACTTGTTTTTAGATCATTTTTACTTGTTTCAAACAAATTTTCACTTGAAATAAGTAGAAAAATCTGCCAGTGAAAGGAAGTTTTTTTGTGCTTGTAATAAGAAAGAAAAACTTGCTCCACTATCAGATTTTTCTACTTATTTCAAGTGAAAATATGCTTGAAAAAAGTAAAAAGTGTCTAAAAACAAGCTACTTTTTATTGTGATGAGTCTTATTTTTAGTATAATTAGATTTGTTTTGACTAGAAATTACATTTTAACTAGAAATAAGACAAATATTATTGGTTATATTTTGAGTTTTTGCAGTGAATGATCATCCTCCTCTTCCTCCTCCTGTGTGAGCATCAGCTGGTTTTTCCCACAGTTCAGTCTGTCAGGATCACAGGTATCACACATGAGGCTGATTGGAGGGTTATGAGGTCACAAGGGGGCGGGGCCTGTCACTGTAACAAGCCAATGATGAGTGGGTTGAGAGCTGATGACTGATAAACATCTGAGCCAATCAGACAACGACAGTAACAGGTCCCGGAGGAGAGAGAGGGGGCGGGAATCAATTAGTGTGAGACGCTGCTTCGTCCTCGTTTCCCACCTCTGTCTCTCTTTATCTGATCAAAGTTTGGACACGCCTTCTCATTCAATGGTCTTTCTTTATTTTTATGACTTTCTATATTGTAGATTCAAACTGAAGAGCCATCAAAAATATAAAGGAACACATATCATATCACAGATCTCACAGATCTCTTCACCTAATTAGTCTTAAATTTTCATATTTCCTATATTTTAAGGAACTGAGGCAGCTTTTTTTGCTCTATTGATGGACATTTGAGCTTTATAATTTATACTGTTAAATTTATAGTTAATCCTTTCATATTTCATGGCACAAACTTTATTTTTATTTAATGTTTAAATAATAATTTTTAGCCAAAACAAGTGTTTTTTCATAAAATGTCTGCCCATCATTTTCACAGTTTTGTCTGTAATTTTTAACAGTTAAAAAAAAAACTAGCAGCTGCAGTTGCAAGTTTATACAGACAAACCCTGTATTTATGCAGTATAAATTTGATAATTTAGACTGTTTAGACCAACTTATTTTATATAGTATTTAATGTAAATTTTGCGGAAAAAAAACAACAACAAAAAAAACATGGTGTTTTTCAATGGTAAGATCAAAGAAGGCTCCCACACACTGTATAGTCATTTTATTGAAAGCACAACATTTCAGGTCATTAATAACCTGACAAAGGTCCAAGGGACCGAAACGTTGTGCTCTCATTAAAACAACTATGCAAGTTAAGACAGTGTGCAAGGAGTCTTCTTTGATTTTATTGTTTGACTGTGCTGGTCTTCTCCTACACACTTGTTTGCCTTCGTAGGAGTGTGTGAGTTTTTTGTGGTTTTTCAATGGTAACAATTGTTATTCTTACAGTAAAATGTGAAATCAAACACCAATCATTACCAAAGAATCAACAATACTAATAGTCAAGGCAAGACAATTTTATTTGTATAGCCCGTTTTTACCAACAGTTTGTCTCAAAGGGCTTTACATCCCATCATAACAACATCCTCTGCCCTTAGACCCTCACATTGACTGAGGAAAAACTCCATAGAAACCCTTTTAACAGGGAAAAATCTGAGAAACCTCAGGGTGAGCAACAGAGGAGGGATCCCTCACCCAGGACGGACAGACGTGCAATAGATGTTGTTACAGACAAGAAAACAGTTTATAACAGAGAATATGGTTAGCATGGAAATGTTAACAACAGCTGAAGGAGGAAGCCTCTGGTAGGCAAGGGAGGCAGGGAGAGCAGCTTAATGGGAGGGCTGGATGGCAGACTGGTCCATGGGAAGGGAGGGCAGGCCGGTCTAACAGCAGGAGAAAGGGCGGTAAGGGGGCGATGCAGGCGGCGGTTGGTGGTGGGTGGAGCTCCAGTGGATCTGTGGAGACAGAGACAGAGCGCAAGACACCAAGGCCAAACTACAAAGTGCAACAGATAATGATAATCTAGCTGCAGGGGGGTAAAATCAGCACCAGGCTTTAATCAGACCAGGCTTTTCCCCAGAAGGAGGTCCAGTTGTCTATATAAGTCCAGGGCCTCATTTATCATTGTGGATACACTTTTTTTTACACTGTTTTTCCTCCGTTTTGTGCGTACGCAATCTCCTCTGCAAAATTTGGGATCTATCAAGCCAAAACCTGGCGGGAAAAAGTGCGTACATTTACACCCATTCTAACCATGGCGTACCGGGATTTACACCCTTTTTGAAGAACAAGAGGAATTGGCGACGCCGATGCTGAGTCAGAGAACTGCAGTGTGAGAGGGAGAGAGGAACGCGGATTACACAAGTAGTGGTGGTGATGATGACGTCACTCCACAAATTTCCAGAGCGCACATGGCTACTTTATGCACATGCTGATTTGCATTGACCATATATGGTTGTGTTTGGGCGTATAGAGGGCGGAATATGAGGCGTGTTCACATCCGCACTTTTCTTGGGTTCGGGGTGATTTATCAATGGAAATTGCGGGCAGTTGTGCAGGTGACCTTCAACTTTTTCATTTTTCGCTTGCTCAGACTAATAATTTTTTCAAATTCCCTTTGAGCATCTTTAAGCCTGTCCTTGTTCCTACTATAAAAAGCAGCTTGTTTCCTGTTAATAGCAGCTTCTACCTTGTTGGTCATCCATGGTTTATTATTAGGGAAAGATGGGGGAAAACAGTAATCAATGTAATGGTTAACTTCAGTCGTCGGCAGCTGATGGATCACCGGAGGGTATCTGGGCATCACCAATACCAAGTCATGGTCCGAGTTGCCCAGTGGAGAGAGAGCTTCGGCGACAAAGCCCTTCTTAACGTTCGTGTAAAACAGGTCAATAGCCTTATCTCCTCGCGTTGAACATGACACCACTTGTTCAAAGGATGGTAGAGTGGAGGAGAGAGAACAGTGGTTAAAATCTCCGTTGATGATGACCAGCGCGTCAGGAGAGGAGAGTTGTAGGTCTTGTGTAGTGTTCGATATTTTCTCTGTTGCCAGCTTCTTGTTACCTGACGGAGGAATGTAGACAACTAAGACAATCACATGGGAGTACTCCCAGGGCAAATAATAAGGTCGACAACTAACTGCGAGGAGCTCAACATTCGGGTCGCATACTCCTACTTCTACCTTGGCACGTTTTGGGTGGCACCACAACTCATTCACGTATAGACAAACACCCCCGCCTTTCTTTTTATCTGCTAGTTCTAGATCTCTGTTCTTCCGATAGAGAGTAAAGCCTTCCAATTTCACATCTGACTCTGGTGTCCTGCCAGTAAACCATGTCTCCGAAAAGCAGAGTAAACTGCTAAACCGGTACAGGTGATCGCACATCAGACAAGCAGCCAACTCATCCATTTTGTTTACTAAGGATTGTACATTCCCCATAATGACAGAGGGTAGAACAAATGCAGCCGTATTCATGTCGTCAAGAGTTAATCCCACAGACCCAGAAACAAAGGCCATAAGAAAAAACACATAAAAATTCTCTAGCGCAGGTGGTAGAGCCGCCAGCCGAGGTGCAGCGTCTCGACATAGTAGGTAGTAAACTAGGATCTCCTCTTTGGTAGGAATTTGAACATTGAGGTTTAGTGCTCTCACAAACTTCAGAAAGCTAGCTAATACCGTTGTCTCCAGGGGCTGCAGAAATAAAACACTCATCTTCAACAGGGTTCCAATCAGTCTGTGGATGTTTATGATCGGTGGTGTATGGAATAAGCGGCAAGCTGTGGAAAGAAACAGATTCAAAGTTCAAGATAACCTCGTATTAAAGGGATGGTTGTTTTGTGTCTCACTCTTGAGGTTGTATCACACTTCTTGATTGAACATCTACTTGGCACAAGTGTCCACTAAGACTCAGACTTGATTTTGGTCCATACTCTACAACTCTCCGAAAAACTCTTGCGGGAGTGACACACCTCCATAGCGACAGCTATAAACCGTCTTTGGTGACACTTTAAGAGTGTAGTGTGTAGTAATTTCCACAGATGTGGTTTGTTAAAGCAGAAGTAAGCGATCCGGTCGTTTTGGCTAATGCTGCGTTCGAGGCAGGCTTTTGAAACCGTAAATTACAGCTTCAAGTGACGACTTACAACTTTGTAGCGTTCCAGGCAACCCACTCGTGTTTTTCCGACCTGTTTTACCTGTGAAAGTCACTATAACGGCCACTCGTAACTTCTGACCCGTGAACTCGTACCAGATCGAGCTGGTACGACTTCACAGGTCGGAAAAACACGAGTTACGGGTTTCCTTGAACGCACCATAACAGTCCTCGTCCCTACGTCACCACATTCACGGCGTCCCTTGGCTGCACACACAGCCCTTTATGCCGTTCTCTCTCCTCATTGGATAAAAATTGTAGGATACGATAAAAGTTTTCTCCTCGGCTCAGAGCAGAGCAGAGGGACTGACAGACCCGTGTTTCAGACCAAACACTCTATGTAAGTGATTGCTGTCGAAGATATAACAATTTAAGACTTATATTAACACAAATATATCACTTACTTCTGCTTTAAGTTAACTTGTGATTTGCTTTACGGGGTATGGATCAAGTTGTGGATGAGTCGACGTTGAGTTTGTCCCACCTTCTCTTTTTCATTGGCTGTGGGCGACGTGTTTGCTGTTGGGTCGGTGACTGACCCAAGGAAAGCCTATATAGGCTACAGTCTTTGGGTGGAGCACACATTTATTTAGAAGAAGTTGAATTGGTGATGATTAAACTTGTAAATGAATGCTGCTCTGGATCCGACCCTTCCTTCTGTTCTGACTCTTTTAAACAGGAACAACAGAAACATTTGCTTATATTATAGATTTTCCATCGTTGCTGAGCATATGGTTGTTCAAAAATTAATAACCCCCTTCCTTGTTTAACAGTGACAAATACATCATATTCTATTCTACAGGACTCAAAGCACAAAATGGAAATGTTTAGACATATATGATCTCCAGTTGGAACTGGTTCAATCTGGTTCAAGCTTTTGACAGTCAAATTAAACATTGAAGAGCAGCCCCACCCCAAAAAAGGTCTCTCTCTCTCTCTCTCTCTCTCTCTCTCACCCCAGCTTCTCCTCTGGTAAAGGTTAATAAAGTTTGTTAAATTAGTAAAGTTTTCTCTGTTGATGGCGTCGACCTCTGTGTTGTTACCTGTTCTCTGTCCTCTGTTCACCTCTCTTCTCGTTGGCTGCAGTCTACCGTCGTCATGGTTACGGCGTCCGACTGTTCAGGGTAAACAGTGATAAATGTAAAATCACAGCAACAGTAACAGAAAAATAACCTGAGTGTTTCCATGCCGACAGACTCACATCGACCTCTGTACATGATGTCTCCTCTTCACGTCTCTGCACCTGAGCGTCGTGAGCGATGTCTCTCAGTGAGCGTCGTCTCTGCCTCTGCCTCACCTGTCTGCTCTGACATCATTTTATCACCTGGGCGGAGTCTGAGAGTGAAACTCAAGGAAACAGAAGTCAAACAGATTCTACCTGTCCTTACCTGACCCAGGTGAACACACCCTGAGACTCAGGTGACACTCAGGTGACAACATCAGAGACGATCAGAGAAGAGAAGTCGTTAGAACCAGAACAAGAAGCTGCTTCATAAACATCTTGATGAATAAAACACAACATTCGCCTTTAGCTGCCAGCTATTATCTAATGCTGTAAGCTAGAGAGCAGGACTCACCTTGAAAGGTCACCTGTCCATCACAGGGACAAACAACTTCATATTCAAACCTGTGATCTCCTGATATGTGGGAGGAACCAGGGAACAAGAGAAAGCAAATTTCCCTCTGGGGACAATAAAGTCGAAGCTGAAGTTGAAGTTGAAGTTGAAGTTGAAGTTGAAAGAATCCAAACATGCAAATGCTGTTTGAAGTCAAGAGGAAACATTTGTTTCCTTATTTGTTTCTTCCTGGGTTTTTTTTTTTTTTTTTGTGACTGTGAATTTGTTTTGTTTGAATTCATTCAAATAAAATTCTCTAGGAGTTTCTGTCTGTTACGTTCTTGTCCAGTGAAGTTGGTTTGTTTGCTAGTTAATTAATAGTTTGTCAGTTTTAGTTTGCTGTGTTGTTTTTTTCATGTGACTCTGTGGCTTCATGAGCTCACACAGTTGGACTGGTTTAGGACCAGCATGCAGCTGGGCAAACAGCCTATGGTTTTTTCACCATCTATTATGTTACAATAGGTCCATGTTTTTCACCACAGCAGGCAATATGATCCTTTGTTCCTCTGGATCTATTATCATAAAAACATATAATCCATGTGTGACCGATGTTGTCTGCCCTGAGTGGGTTTTGATACATGTTTGATCCTCTGATTGTTAAACTGAACTCCCATGATGCATCACTGGCCAATTTACGTAGAACTTGAACATGTTTGCAGAGAAGTGGCCACACCTCAGGCAGGGTTGGCAACTGTCCCGTATTTTTATGATGGTTTTGTATGGGACAACACATATCCTGTTTTCAAAATAAAGTTTGCATGACACATACAATAAAGTCTGACCTGAGAATACTGTATGAAAGGTGTGTGTGTGTGTGTGTGTGTGTGTGTGTGTGTGTGTGTGTGTGTGTGTGTGTGTGTGTGTGTGTGTGTGTGTGTGTGTGTGTGTGTGTGTGTGTGTGTGTGTGTGTGTGTGTGTGTGTGTGTGTGTGTGTTTGAGTGTATACGGCGCTGTCAGATGAGCAGCTCATCCCTCCTGGGGAAATTTGATTTGCATTGACAGTGTAACTAACACAACAACAATTATAAATAGACTAACTGTAACATAGAACAATGTTGCAGTGTACGGCACAACCAGACTTGGTTAGAACAATCTTAACGGAGTAGGAATAGAATATCAAAAGAGTATAAAAGAACCTGTCGACAGTTTAAAAGGCCAACATCTGAATTTTAAAAAAGAAAGAAATGTATAAGTCATGCAACAACAGCAGTGCATTTACGGATTGTGGAAATTGATTGCATTGTTTGCACGTGGAACAAAGGAAAGTGTTTACTTATTTGTTTGTGCCCGAGGTAGCTAATATCTGAACCCTTCTATAAAAGCATGAATGAACATGCCAAGAAGCTAAAGAGAAGACACAGCCAATACTCATCTACCGTAATATTAGAAAATGTCTTACTGTAATTTTAACAGTGAAGTTCTGGCAACCACAGATTTTTTTTTACAGTGTAGTCTTAAATTTTCATCTTTATATATTATTATATATTACGCTAATATTTAATTTTTTTATACATGTATAGAAATATTGATCATTTATATTGATTATAGATGTATTGTCATATATTGAACTGCTGTGATGAAGAGGAGTCAAACTTTCATCCGCTAAAGAATCTTTGTTAGATTCAATTAAAGCTTTGATATTATTGATATATTATTTAGTCATAAACTCTCAAATAGGAGTTCATTGATCACTATAAGTACAAGTACTGCCTACTTAAAGTACTAGTACACTACTAGATGTATTGAGGTACAGGTGTAGGTATTTGTACATGTATGGTACTTCATTCTGCACCAGTTGCACTGAGGAACGTCTTTACTTTATGAACTCGTGAATCTGAGGTTCAGACCCCTCCCTCACTGAGGGGTCAGAGGTCACACTGTTCTCCTGGTGTAAACTGTGACATGATGGCGCCCTCATGTGGAGAACCTGGTGAAGAACAACTCATACAATAAGAGGTTTGGTGAGTAAATGTATATTTCTTATTTATTGTATGTGTGTGTCAAATAGACAGACAACAATCAATTCACGGATTAATAACTAGAAAAAGAAAGCATTTCCTGCAGAAAATGCGTGTGAATGCTGAAAGCAGCTGAACCCTACTGCTGAAGCAATGCTGAATGAGCTGAAGAAATTGTTGAATCAATGCTAAATTAGCTTAAGAATCTGATAAAGCAATGTTTAATAACTTGTAGTATGAGGTGAATGCCTTTTAAAGGTAAAAAGCAGTAGAAATGTTAAAGGTAGAAGAAAACATTGAAATCATGCATGTTTAAGTGTAACAGTTGAAATCAAATCTGCAGCTAACCTGAATAGGAATAGATTAAAAAGTAGAAATGAGGGGGGGGAAAAAAACACAAACAGAAATGGTTGCAGTTCTAATTCAAATATAGAGTACATCAAGTTATCTTGACACAACATCACAACAGTAGATGGATAGATAGATAGATAGATAGATAGATAGATAGATAGATAGATAGATAGATAGATAGATAGATAGATAGATAGATAGATAGATAGATAGATAGATAGATAGATAGATAGATAGATTCGGTGGCTGGTTGGTTGGTTGGTTGGTTGGTTGGTAGGGTGGCTGGTTGGTTGGTTGGTTGGTAGGTTGGTTGGTTGGGTGGTTGGTTGCCTGACGGGATTGAGGCAGGTGGCGAAACAGGTGTTGATTTGTAAACCTGTGACCTCACCGCAGCATCCCACCTTTTCTAGACAGTTGTTCAGGTGATCTCCAGTCTGACGATCTGATGTCTCTCTGATGTGTTTGTCTCTAAGACCAGTTGCTGTTGAGGAACAGAACCACGTTGAGGTCTTCGGGCTCAATGCAGCTCCTGAGTTTGTGGAACTGGTCTCCAGCCCTGGAGAAGGCTCTCTCGAAGGGCACGGCAGTTGACACCACCCCAAGTTTCTTCAGAGCCAGTTGGCTCAGTTCACCAAATTCTCTCTTTCCAGTGATCCTCCACCAGGCCAAGGGGTTGGACCCCTCTGAAGATTCCTCAGTGGCCATGTATCTCTCCAGTTGGTCCTTGAACTTTAATAACTTTAACTTTGACTTTTGATCAGAAGAGCGGGTTTTACCTGCAATGAGCTCCTCCATTATTTTTTCCTGTGCCTTTTTCTTGTTTGTTTCTGTCAGACGTTCTTTGTATCTTGGATCGAGGAAGGTGCTGAAGGCAATCTTTTGGTTGTTGACATCCCCAAACCTCTTACGAAATATGCTGAGCATAATCTTAGCAACATCATTATTTCCCCCTTCCTCCTTAAGTTTATCCATGAGTGACATCAGGTGTGGCAACACCACAGAAATAGTCTGAAATCCACTTTTCATGGTGGACGTTGCTTCCATCAGCGGCTTCAGAGCTGAGATCAGATTGTTGAGCTTCTTTTTATCTTCTTCATTCAGAATTAAATCTGTCTTGCCTTTGTCGTTGAGCACCACCAACATGGCCCGGTACTGTTCTTTCAGTCCCTGAAGCATGAGCAGCCAAGAGAACCACTGGTCACCCGAGTACACCAGCTCCTTTTGTGCCACATTCAGCCTCTGTTGAATCGCTCTGAGATTCTTCTCAGCTTCAGAATCGGTCTTGAAGAACCTGATGATGTTCTGACATTTTGTGAGAAACATTGCCAGCTCTTTGTTCCTCTTCAGATCCTTACATACCTTATCTAAGGTCTCGGCAAAACAAGGCATGTCAGTCCATTCAACTTCTTTCATCTGTGGCATCCCGGCTCTGACCACACAGTGGACCTTCTCTTTCACGCCCCAAGCCTCCATGACACCTGAGAGCTGCTTTTTAATGTTGGTGGCAGATTTATTAAAAAGGCTGATAGTTTCAAGCATATTGGACTTATGATTTCCTTGTTTGTCCACAAAATGACAATGCACTGTCAGATAGGGATCTTCAGGTCTTGAAGACCACAACTCACAGGTCAGAACGATGTCATCAGCAGAGGCCAAGCTGGATCGCAACTCGTCTTTCTTTCTCTTGTAAACTTTGAAAAGCTCAGAGCGGATCACCTCTTTGGTAGGAATTTGAACATTGGGGTTTAGTGTTTCCACAAACTCCAGAAAGCTAGCTGCGATTGTCTCCAGGGGCTGCAGAGTTGATACACTCATCTTCAACAGTCTGTGGATGTTACTGATCTGTGGTGGGGGGATTAGGCCTGAGTGCCCAACTGTGGAAAGAAACAGATTCAAAATTCAGGGTAATCTCGTATTAAAGGGATGGTTGTTTCATGTCCCACTCTTGTGGACATTAATATCTGAGTAACATCTTGATGAAATGTCTTCTTGGCACAAGTGTCCACTAAGACTCATGGTGTGTCTCAAATTGCACACTTGCCGACACTTGACAGTGCTTTTTGCCGATCAAAACGAGCTATTGTGTCTAACTGTGTCTTATTGTGTTAGTGTTGTTGTTGAGCTGTTATGAGTGTTTTTTAAAGACATTTACGCCATTGTCAGCTCCGTCGCTGCTCAAAGCAACCGCTGCAATTTGAAAAGTAGTGACGTGCTTCCGCTACGTCACTAAGATGGCGGCCGTTGAGTGTGGAAAGTGTCCATTGATCCACACTCAATTTTCTGGCCGTTTGAGTGTGCCAATTGAGTGCGCATAGCGCATTACATTTTCGCACACTGCTCAGTGTGAACGCACTTATGTACTATGTTTAATATTAAGTGTTAAGTGCAGAAGTGCGCGATTTGGGACACACCATCAGACTTGATTATGGTCAATATGTTCTGCAACTGCTAATTGTGCAGCCATGGCACGGGCACACACCTTCTGCTGGATCATTAACATTTTTTAATTCTACTGTTTAAGCTTTTTGCTGTTCCATTAACTGTTTACTGTTCATAAGCTGTTTGCTTATTTATTAAGCCATTTTCTACTCATTAGCTGTTACATCGTCATCTGCTGTTCATCAGTCTTTTGCTGTTTCATTAGCCATTTCATTAGCCACTCTTAAGGATGTAATTATTTCAGTAATATCTTGATTCAACATCTTCTTGGCACAAATGTCTACTGAGATTCAGACGATTTTGGTCAATAACTGTGTGCTAATAGTGCAGGAAAACCTGGTGGGCACATGTCCTCTGCTGGACCATTTGTCAAATGCTTAACTTTTTTCTTCTGCTGTTTTTAAGCTTTATCGGCCATTTGCTGTTTCGTTAGCTGTTTGTTGTTCCATTAGCTGTTTCCTATATGTTGGCTATCTACTGTCTGTTAGCGCATTTAGTTTTCATCAGCAGTTTGCTATTTCATTAGCTGTTTGCTGTGTTTTCAGTCAATTTCTGTTTTGTTAACCATTTGCTGTTTACTCAGCCGTTTGCTGTTTCGTTAGCTGTTTCGGTAGCTGATCGCTTTTTTGGTAGCCCTTTGCTGTTTGTTAGTCATTTGCCGTTTCATTAGCTGTTGTTTCCTATATGTTGGCCATTTAGCTACTGTTAGTGCATTTTTTTTTCAGCAACTTGCTGTTTTGTTAGCCATTTGCTGTTCTGTCAGCCGATTGATGGTTCATTGGTCGATTGCTTTTTCGTTAGTCGATTCCTGTTTTGTTCGCCGTTTGCTATTTTGATGGCTGACTGGTTTTTTGGTAGCCCTTTGCTGTCTGTTAGCCTTGCTGTTTCATTAGTTGTTTGTTGGCCATACTGTCTTTTGGCCGATTACTTTTTCGTCAGCCGTTTGCTGTTTTGTTCGCCGTTAACTCAGGAGGAGTTTGAGGTTACATTATTCTGCTTATTACATGGCTTACGAGTGAAATAATAAATTTGAGGCATAATATTGACCAAACTATGACTTTTATTGATTTATAAATTGCATCATTAGCGTATCTGCAAGTCCGGTCTCTTTTCCTCTGTGTTAACCCTCCTCCTCTTCCTCCTCCACCATGTGCATTTGTTTTCAACAAAGCCGGTAAGAAATCAATCCATGGAGCGGTGGGGGCCTGAGTGGGACAAAGTCCGTGAGGACCCTATTGTTATTCGTTTGTGTAACGTGACAATTTATCCCCGTAATCAATCGCATTTTTGGAGGCCTTGCCATGCTCGAAAACTCACGATATTTGGCACACTCGTCAGGTCTGGCAAAAAATAGTCATTTGAAATGGGCAAATTTGGCTCAATAGCGCCCCCTCAAACTTTTGTAAAATTGATAACTTTGTGTGTGTTTCAGCTGCGGAGGTAGCGTGGCTTCCGGAACGGCCCCGCGAAACGGACCCGTATCGGCGACCACTTGCGAGCAGTGATGGATCCGCTACGAAGGCGGATCACAGACCCGCCCTGGCTCCGCGCTGCATCCGGTCCGCATCCGTGATTAAAACCTTACCTCTGCGGCAGGTCCGTTCACATTCATTAAGAAAAACCTCTGGCCAGGGTAGTGCATGGCGTGGTGGTTGAGGTGGCCGCCCCATGTAGAGGTTACAGTCCTCAACGCAGGCGTCCCCGGTTCGAATCCCGCGTCGGGCAGACCTTTCCTGCATGTCAATCCCCCTCTCTCTGCCTCCCCCTTTTCTGTCTATCTCACTATGTGCTGTCAAATAAAGGCAAAAACGCCAAAAAATATACTTAAAAAAAAACTAAAACCTCTGGCCCGGGTCCATTTTGGACCCATTCATCTCATTTTCAAAATCCGAATAAAATAGCTTAAACTAAACTAAAACTAGGCCTAGCAATAAATCTGCATTGCCTTGTATTTTTTAATCTAACATTTGTCAATATAACAGAAACGGTTCATGTCAAGACATCATTTACTGTACAAAATCACTACTCAATGGAAAAATGATGGAAAGTTATAGTTTAGTGCTTTATAGGCCCATCAGTGCAGACATAAAATCTATTTTATCTATGAGGCTACAACTTCAATGAAATGTGCAGCTAAAATATCAGAAAATGAATAACTGGTGAACGACAAGAAGTTCAATACAAATATTGTTTATTCTTTTAATGTACAGTACATGCTACTGACACTGGGGTTCTCTTTTATTCCGTGGATGGTCTCCTCGCTGCTCTATCTGATGCCGTGTTTGGTCACCTCATCATCTGTGGCTGACCTTGTCACTGTATTTTTTCTTACAGCACCTGTAATCAAACAGACAGATATGTTTATGTTTATAAGGAGTCATGGTCATACTATGTTTGATTTCGAGCAAAAAGAAAAAAAAGACATCAAACATAAAAATAAAAAAAAGCAGTTTGCCCATGTTTGTCCAGTGCATCCCATTAAGCACACAGATTGGTCAGATAATTCAAATGGCAGACAATATCAAAGCCTCAGATTTTACTGATTTTTAAGCAGAGGGACTTGTGTGTCGGTGACCTGTCACAGCAGCCAGCTGAGTGGAGCTCTGAGCCCATGCGTCTTTTATGCACACAGCAGAGTATATATTGACTAATCTTATGTATTTTGACGGCGCCACAGTCTAGTCAAAAGCGCGTAGAGGGTCCGGCAGCGCTCCTGTTCGTACATTTTTCATGTTTTAGGACATGTACAGATGTGATAGTCAGTGAAAGCTTAATTAATAAACACAAAGTCTCGGCATCCGAAGGAGGAGAGGCCTTGAACGGGAAGCAGACCGTGGTGGTTTTCAATCACACACTCCAAACCCACTTGTTGCAACTTTAGAAAATATAATTCAGGGGAAAAAAGGGCTTACAAACATGGACCAAAACGGCTCAATAATACGCAAAAAAAATCCAAGAGAAATGAAAATTAACTAAAAAATACACTTAACAGCATGAAGTGGTCAAAATTGGTGGTTTGCCTGTGTGTCTTGGAGCTCTCCCACGTTGGTTTGTGAATGAAAACTGTATGTTCAGCTCCCCTTACATGTGAAATTTATTATTATTATTATTATTATTATTATTATTATTATTATTATTATTATTAGGGCCCGAGCGGCGACTGCAAGTCGCCCGGCGAAAGCCCTATTGTAATTGCTCTGTTTATTATTATTCTTTTTCTTTCATTCTTTTTCTCTCAAAAGGATCGCATTTTTGGAGGCTTCAACATGCCCCAAAACGCGTAAATTTTGGCATGCACATCAGGACTGGCGAAAAATTTGATATTTTAAAGTCGTTGGAAATGGGCGTGGCCAAATGGCTAAATAGCGCCCCCTAGAAAATTTCAAAACATCAGCCCCGCCTTTGTGTGTCACCTAGACGCATGAAATTTGGTGGGCTTATAGAATATGGCAAGACACACAAAAAAGCCTCTTATGTCATGGTGAAATCACAACAGGAAGTCGGCCATTTTGATTTGAATTTTTGACCTGTTTGATCTATCTTCTCCTAGGGATTTTGTCCGATTGACTTCAAATTGGCTGGAGACCACCGAGATGCCACTCTGATCAAAAGTTGTGCTCCGCAGGTCTCTAGGTCAAAGGGCGTGGCTTCTGGGGCCTTGAGGATTTTGGCGACTTTTCGTTTGCTCGCCATTTCACCTTCCAACAGCTCTAACGCCCACATACTTTATCCGATCAGCTTCAAACTTGCTGGACATGATGTTGGCTCCGCCCTGAACGTCCCGATATATTAACTTCCCACGTAACTCATAGCGCCCCCCGGTGGTAGCAGGAAGTGCCATTTTTTGCATCAACATTGTCCGATTTCCACGAAACTTCACATGTGTGATGAGGGGCTGACCCTGAACACACCTGCACGCATCTCATTACTGCCCCTAGTGGACGAACCTTTGACTGCTCATAACTCCCTCATGCTTTGTCCGATTTCCACGAAACTTCACATGTGTGATCAGGGGCTGACCCTGAACACACCTGCACGCATCTCATTACTGCCCCTAGTGGACGAACCTTTAACTGCTCATAACTCCCTCATGCTTTGTCCGATTTCCACGAAACTTCACATGTGTGATCAGGGGCTGACCCTGAACACACCTGCACGCATCTCATTACTGCCCCTAGTGGACGAACCTTTAACTGCTCATAACTCCCTCATGCTTTGTCCGATTTCCACGAAACTTCACATGTGTGATCAGGGGCTGACCCTGAACACACCTGCACGCATCTCATTACTGCCCCTAGTGGACGAACCTTTAACTGCTCATAACTCCCTCATGCTTTGTCCGATTTCCACGAAACTTCACATGTGTGATCAGGGGCTGACCCTGAACACACCTGCACGCATCCCATTACTGCCCCTGGTGGACGAACCTTTAACTGCTCATAACTCCCTCATGCTTTGTCCGATTCACTCCAAACTTCACATGTGTGATGAGGGACTGACCCTGAACGCACCTGCACGCATCCCATTACTGCCCCCTGGTGGACGAACCTTTAACTGCTCATAACTCCCTCATGCTTTGTCCGATTCACTCCAAACTTCACACGAGTGATGAGGGGCCGCCCCTGAACGCACCACACCACATGCGGTGACTGCCCCCTGGTGGATGAACGAAACATTGCGTTTTTGGCCTCCTTCCGGGTTTTTCTCCATTTCTGCTCCGCGCCACAGCACCGGCGTGCCTCAGGCCCCGCGGTGGCATGGGCGAGCGAGGGCCCGCCATCGCCGCTTGCGGCTTTAATTATTATTATTATTATTATTATATTGTACGGAGTCAAATGCGACGAAGAGCCAGAGCCAGCTCGAAACGTTGTCTTTTGAATAAAAAAAATATTTTTCTCCTTCGGGAGAAGACAGTGTTGAGTTCTCTTTCTGCCTTATAACTATATGGACAGTGCTATGGATTGAGAGAGTGAACTGCTGATAATTTTCTTAGGCTAGTGCTGAACTATGACCAAGCCGCTGTCTGCTGTCTCGGTGCTGAAATATGAATGAATGACAGCGTGTCACTGCCCGTGAGAGAGAGAGGAAGACAGGGAGAGAGATGGTCAGGTTATGTCAGATGAATTAGTCCAGTTTTTCCAATAGGATGTAGTTAAAGGGATAGTTCACCCAAAATTCAAATTTCACTCATTATCTACTCACCCTCATGTCAACTAAGAGCTGTGAGAATTTTCAGAGTCCTCCGTTCCTTCTCTGAGTTACGGGGGGGTCCGTGCAGCAGTATTTATCCATATAATGGTTGTCAATGGACACCAACTTTCTTTGTCCAAAAAGACACACCAAAAAACATCAAAATACCTCCATAGTGCTCGTCTGTAATGTCCCTCTTGTATTGAAGCCCTGACATGAGAAATTGTTCCGAAAAAAAATAAATAAGTCCATATTTTAAGCTTGTTTGTAGCGGAAGCTCCCAGTGTCTCGGTTCACTGCTCTTCCTGTGTCAGTGCCAATCTCGCGTGATTTGCACTGACCGGCGGAAAAATTTCTCATGTCGGGGCTTCAAGACAAGAGGGACATTACAGACGAGCACTATGGAGGTATTTGGATGTTTTTTGGTGTGTCTTTTTGGACAAAGAAAGTTGGTGTCCATTGACAACCATTATATGGACAAATACTGCTGCGCGGACCCCCCCCCCCGTAACTCAGAGAAGGCACGGAGGACTCTGAAAATTCTCACAGCTCTTAGTTGACATGAGGGTGAGTAGATAATGAGTGACATTTGAATTTTGGGTGAACTATCCCTTTAACAGCAGTATAACATAGGGGTCTGGGTTGTTTGGGGAGCTCTCCCCGGTGCTGATCGCCCGCAGCGGATGCATTTTCGTCCACAACAATGCCTCTTTCTTTTCTTTTTTCAACCAGCTTTCCTGTTTGTGTACATTTTTGTCTTTCATCTTATGACACGTGCCATCCCCTGCAGATTGGCAGCTGACTTGAGAACCTAATGCATAACTGTGGTTTACTATTGCACATTTCCTTTTGCTGCTATAATAAACATTAGGATTGATTGTGATACAAATATGATGGAAACTGGTAATAACAAACGTGCATCAAAATTACAGTGGCAGGCAGGGAAGTGGAGTTTTGCTCGGTGCAGAGGGAGAGAGAGCGTGAGAGCGGCATGAGCAGAGCAGCAGATATTTAGATTTTGTAGCGAGCCGTCGAAAAAAAATATCGTAGGTGACGTACAGCACACACACGCGCGCGGGTCGCCGGTCTGTGTGTCTCCTGCTGTTTCACACAGAGCTCTGCTGTGGAAAGACGTCTGGAAAGATGTGGAGAAGAGAAACACATTTTTCTTTTCACACATTAGCCAATCACAGTGGTCATTAAAAAAAAATCGGCAAATTTACTGGTCGCATGCGCGAGTAGATGAAAAATTTACTCGCACTGTCTCAAATTTTAGTCGCAAATTGCGACCATTTAGTCGCAGTCTGGAGCCCTGAATGATTGTGAGCATGGACAACGGACGTCTTGTCTGTTGATACGCTGACCAAAATGTAATTTTACATGTAAGTGGACCTGAACAGGCAGACGTACAGAGGCATGCGTAAAACACATATTTTGACTTCTTCATGCTGTTTGCTATTTTTTCTTATTAAGTTACCTTTCGTTTCCTTTGGATTTTTGTGCGTATTATGAAGCCGTCCTGGTCCATGTTTGTAAGCCTTTTTACCAGGAGTAAATTCCCCAAAAGTTGCAATAACTGACATCAGAGTGTGTGATTGTAAAACCACAACGGTCTGCATGTAATACTTACTTAGCAGCTACCACTAGCATAGGCTACATAATGGATAACAGCGACACATTAAAACAGACCATACCAAATAACAATGTGTGTGTTTTTTTAGTCACACTACCATAACATATTCTCCCGAAATTGCTATCCCATTTTAAAATAAAATAGCCTGTTGCACAAAATGACAATGTAAAGTTCTACAGCACTAATATCAAACAACATCATTACAAGCCTTAATATACATGATGATTAAAAACACAAAGGCCAATGTTTACTGTGAATGTCGCAATACATCAATAAATCAATAAACTTACTTGAGGGTTCAGCAGAACCGTCTCCCAGCAAAGAAAGATGACTCCTCTAGTCTCGGCTCGGTGTAGACTACTGTTCGACCATTACAGTAAAGGCGCGTCCGTGTCCACAGATCCAACACGGGTCCACTCAGGATCTGCTGTTTGACGGTAGAATAACATCTTCTAGGCGGCGCCCAAACCAATGTCACGCGGGTTTGGTGACTTGAAGGCATATCCGCTTAGGAGTCCCCTGCTGTGTGGGTAGGCTCATAGAGCTCGTCAAGAAGCACAAAGAAGTCCCAGGGTCGCTTGCTCTAAACCAAAGTCGAAAGTCGGCCATTTTGCTTTGAAGTTTTTTCCTATTTGAACGAACTCCTCCAAGGGATTTTGGCCGATCAACTTCAAATTGACTACAGATCATCCCGAGACCATGCTGATAAAAAGTTCGTAAAATAATTTCTGTAGGTCAAAAGGCATGGCTGCTAGGCTGTGACAAAGTTTCACTTCGAACGGCTCTCACATCAACATACTTGATTGTATTTTAACAAACTCCTCTTTCAGATTTGGACCGATCAACCTCAGATTTTGCCACTATGGCACCGCCATTTCTGATGCCTCACCATGCATCTTCGAGCAGCTCTGTCTCCCCCATACTTCTTACGAACTGCTTCAATATTTCTGTACATAATAAGACCCCTGCCCTGAACGTGTCTATCGTAGGCTACCTCGCTCATGTCATCCCCTTGTGGAAACAGGAAATGCCCACCCACCTCTCCCTCCTGCGCACCTCCACGTGCCCCCCTCCCCGCTGCATGCGTTGTCATGGCAACGGTAAACAGAACAGGAAAGCGAGTGAAACGGGAACAACACAGTCAAACACAACACCGGAGTTTTAAACCGTATAAAGACTCAGTGATGATGACTGATGAGTTTTATAATAAACTGTTGTTAGCCTACTACTACTGGAGACGCAGGGGAAGTGATTGTTACAGATTACAGTTCTCAACCAGCCGGGCTGGCGGCCGGACCAGCGCCACCTGATGCGCTGGTTCAGGGCCAAAATAAATCTGCGACAACCGAGTCGAGCCGCGCCGGTCCGGAGTTCAACCGGGTCCGGACCGCTGAGAACTCCCAGAGCTAACAGTAGCCTAGCCGTTAGCACTGAGCTAACAGTAGCCTAGCCGTTAGCACTGAGCTAACAGTAGCCTAGCCGTTAGCACTGGATGAACTCACAGAGCTAACAGTAGCCTGGCCGTTAGCACTGGATGCTTTATAGACACATGTGACTTCCTGTGTTTACGTATCACTCGGGGCTGCTCACTATTAATGTTACAATATCAGACATGAAACTCCGCGGCTGCAGTTATTGGTCTTTTAAAAAACTATTTCCAAAAACCTTCTTTCTAGTGTGTGTTGTGACTCTAGTCTCCTCTGCTCTCTGTGTCCTGCTAACTGCTCTGGTATCAATAAAGTTAGTTTTTTTTAAGCGTTTCTTCCTGGTCGGGGAGGAGAGGAGGAGAGGAGAGCACAAAGTGATTACATAGTAAGTAGGTTCGGTCACTCATCAAATGTTATTAATCGGACCGAATAATATTATTGGTCAGACTTTTCTCAGAATTATATGAGAATGGAAAAATGATGAGTTTTTAACCCTGTTGGGTTTCTCTTACATTTTTGTATCATCAGATTATTAATAGCATTTTAACTTGCAGAATGACTGCGGGAGAGATGTAGTATAATGGAAGATGACTTAAAATATTTTCAAATTAAAACATATTATAAAAAGACATAGTTTTTGTAATTAATTTGGGAATACTGTAATGAAAATGTTTTGACATAATCCCTTTAGTCATAGCAGTAGGTTCGTTACCTTTATTTGTCGGTGCAAACTATTTTTAGAACGGCGGAGCAGAGCCGTGAGCTGCTCAGAGCTACGCTACGGAGGCTCATTATGGGATTTCTTGGTTTCCCTCATCATCAAACTCATCAAATACACAATCCAACAACTCCACAACGCTCTGGTGGACAAGTTGTGACCTGCACATTCACCACGCTATGAGATAATAACACAACGTTACCACACAGAGTTGTTTTAGAGGGAAATTCATGCAAAACCGCTGATGCACGTTGCCTTCAGGGACAGTTTTTAAGCAAGCAGTCTCTGTATTTACCTTGATCGAAGGTGATCGAAGGTGATCGAAGACCACTCTCTCGAAGCTCTTCATAATGTGTGTTGTCAGGGCTGTAGATCTCAGATTGGACACATTGGCTTTCTCTGGAAAAGGAGCAGGCAAGGTGTTTGTTCACTATATAGGAAAATGCATTTTGCAAAACAAAACACAAATCTGTTTAGCACTTCTAATAAAAAATTAAAATTCAATTCAATGAATTAGCATTTGGTTCAGACAATAGGGTTCAAAGTTTTAGCAATTGAGAAAAACTGTAATGTGCCTCACTGTAACTGCTCACGGACCTCTTCAGTGTCAAAACTGATAGCTGGGCTAATGTCCTCAGAACTGGCCGACTTGAGGACAGACTCAGGCACAGACTCATCAAACTCGGCAAAAAAACAGATGTTCACAACTTCGGGTATCGGCCTCAACAATACCAAGATATGGTCCGATTTGCCCAGCCGAGGAAGAGCTTTGTCCACAAAGTCCTCCTTAGTGTTTGTGTAAAACTGGTCAAGATACGCATCTCCTCTCGTTGGACATGACACCATTTGTTTAAAGGATGGTAGAGTGGAATCTAGACAACAGCGGTTAAAGTCCCCGTTGATGATAACCAGCGCTTTAGGACAGGAGCACTGTAATTTTTCTGTAATCTTCGATATTTTCTCTCTTGCCAGCTTCCAGTTACTCTTTGGAGGAATGTAGACAACTAAGACAATCACATGGGTGTACTCCCAGGGGGCGGGCAAACAATAAGGTCGACAACTTACTGCGAGGAGCTCAACATTCCGGTTGCTTACTCTCTTTTTTACTGTGGCATCGTCTGGATGGCACCACCACTCGTTCACGTATAGGCAAACACCCCCGCCTCGCTTTTTACCTGTGCGTTTTGGATCTCTGTCCCTCCGATAGAGAGTAAAGCCTTCCAATTTCACATCTGAATCTGGTATCTTGTCAGACAACCATGTCTCCGTAAAGCAGAATAAACCACTCTGCCAGTATAGGTCATAGCACTTCACATAATTATCCAACTCAACCATTTTGTTTCTTAAGGAGCGTACATTCCCCATAATGACAGAGGGTAGAACCAAAGCACCGTGAGGACGAGGCTGCAGAGTTGATACACTCATCTTCAACAGGCTTTCAATCAGTCTGTGGATGTTACTGATCTGTGGTGTATGGAGGAGTAAGCACCCAGCTGTGGAAAGAAACAGATACAAAGTTCAGGGTAATCTCGTATTAAAGGGATGGTTGTTTCGTGTCCCACTCTTGTGTACATTAATATCTGAGTAACATCTTGATGGAACGTCTTCTTGGCACAAGTGTCCACTAAGACTCATGGTATGTCTCAAATCGCACACTTCTCTTAGTGCACAGCTTTACAGTAGCCTACACTGTAAGGCAATGCACTGTCTTGTGCAGTGCACAAATTTCGACAGGGTAGTACTGTCTCAAACCAAACACTGCCACTGCGCACTTATTTGGGATCTACTTGGCACAAGTGTCAACTAAGACAGTCAGTGGCGAAAGTTGTCTGCTACGGGCCCTAATGCAAAAAAAAATTTGCGGATCCTATAATAATACCGGGGGGGGGGGGGGGGTGTTAGACTGTAGTATAGGCTACTCCAGGCCTGTGTGTGCTGCCACACATTAACACTAAGGATAGAGAAGAAGACGGAAAGTTCCCCGCTGTATTCAAACTCAAACATGGGATTAAATGTTGACAGGGAGTCGTGTCAGAGTAAATATCAGCGATGATTAAACAGGTGTGATTCAGCCGCAGCGTCTGAGCGACCCGACGGCAGTCGGCCGTTGTTGTTACGTCCATAGACTGTGTAGCTGCTGCAGCGGTGTGTGTGTGTGTGTGTGTGTGTGTGTGTGTGTGTGTGTGTGTGTGTGTGTGTGTGTGTGTGTGTGTGTGTGTGTGTGTGTGTGTGTGTGTGTGTGTGTGTGTCTTACAGGTAGAGTGGTGGGGGGCATGACATTGTTTCAGAAAAAATCCGTTTTGGGCATCCAGACTGGGGCGGCGTTTTCAGATTTTCCCACTCTGGGACACGTTTAAAAAAAAAACGTTTTCACCCAACGCTGCGCCGCCGCGCTGCAGACAACAGGAGAACTGTCACCTACTGGCTATGCCCGCGCGCATGTTCATAATCCAGAATAACGTTAATGAATTACAGTAATGATGTAAAAGCCAAGATGATTTAATACAGTAGCCTATACCACCAATTGATACTTTTTTTTTTTTTTTTTTTTACCGTTCACCGCGGGCCTTTTTTGGCCACGGGCCCTAATGCAACGGCATTACTTGCATTAATGGTACTTTCGCCACTGAAGACAGTGGTTCTCAAAGTGGGGTCCTTCAGAGTGTTCAAGGGGGTCCACAACTTTTTCTTGAAATTTTAAAACTTTTTTCTTTTTTTCACAAATTTTGAAACCTTTTTTTAAACACTTTTTTTTCTAGAATTTGTAAACTTTTTTTTATTTTATTTTTTTTAAAATTTTGACCACTTTTTAAAATTATTATTATTAGGCTATTATTTTATTTTATCACTTTTTCTAGAATTTTTAAAAACGTTTTTAAAGAAATTTTTACCACTTTTTTTCTAGAAAACAGTTAAAAACTTTTGAGAATTTTTACCACTTTTTTCTAGAAATTTCTAAAACTATTTTGGAGAAATTGTACCACTTTTTTCCCCAGAATTTTCTCTATAATCTTTACAAAAACTGACACCATTAGCCCTAATTTGAACGTAAAAGTATCGTTCTTCAGTCTGAGAGCAAATATTTGTGTATTTCTGGTGCCACAAAATTTTGACCAATGAGGGTCCGTGGTCTAATTTGTGTCAATTTAGTGGTCCTTGATGTAAAATAGTGTGAGAACCATTGCACTGATACTCAAAGTTGATTTTAGTTTAGTTTAATAAGTTTATTTGTATCGGGGACAATGTACAAAATAACATTAGTCTCGAGATGAGAAGAGATGCCTTGTACCGGATTTAGTTTACTAGCTACTTTCCATCCGTAATTTTAATCCATATTTTGATCAATGCTCTACAACTGTGTGCAAATAGTGCAGCCATAGCAAAACCTGAGAGGGCACACCCTGATTATCAGCCATTTGCTGTTCATGAGCTCTTCTGTTTTGTTAGCCATCCTCATTAGCTGTTACATTCATCTACTGCGCATTAGCCATTCAGTGTTTCGTTAGCTGCTTTTTTGGTAGCCCATATACGATATGGGCTTTTTATATCCATATGGGAATATAGACGCCTGTCTCTAACATAAGTCGGGTCAGTTCTGATCATATTTTTTTATTTTTAACAGTGACTCTATTCTATTCTATAGGAGTCAAAGCACAAAACGGAAATATTTAGCCAGGTACGATCTCCAGCTGGAACAGGTTCTTTTTTTGACAGTCAAATTAATCATTGAAGAGCAGCCCCACCCCACAAAGGTCTCTGTCTCTCTCATCCCAACTTCTCTTCTGGTAAAATTCAATAAAGATTGTTAAAGTTAGTTAAGTTTTCTCAGTGATCTCTCTGACCTCTGTGTTCACCTGTGTGTTGTTACCTGTCCTCTGTCCTCTGACCACCTCTCTTCTCGGCGGCTGCAGTCTCCTGTCGTCGTGGTTACGGCGTCTGGCTGAGCGTCGCAAGTGATGTCTCTCAGCGATGTCTCTCAGTGAGCGTCGTCTCTGCCTCTGCCTCACCTGTCTGCTCTGACACCGTTTTATCACCTGGGCGGAGTCTGAAGGTGAAACTCAAGGACACAGAAGCCAAACAGATTCTACCTGTCCTGACCTGACCCAGGTGATCACACCCTGACTCCTACGCAGGCCAGGTGACACTCAGGTGTAAACATCATGGACAATCAGATGAGTCGTTAGAACCTGAACAAGAAGCTGCTTCACAAAGATCTTGATGGTGAAAACACAACATTCGCCTTTAGCTGCCAGCTATTATCTAAAGTCCATCCCAGCTGTTGAATGAGAGCAGGACTCACCTTGAAAGGTCACCTGTCCATCACAGAGACAAACAACTTCATATTCAAATATGCAAATTCACCTGATGTGTGGGAGGAACTATAGGGAACAAGAGAAAGCAAATTTCCCTCTGGGGACAATAAAGTCGAAGTTGAAGTTGAAGTTGAAGTTGAAAGAATCCAAACATGCAAAACACAGCAGAAGCTGTTTGAAGTCAAGAGGAAACATTTGTTTCCTTATTTGTTTCTTCCTTTAATTTTTTTGTGACTGAGTTTGTTTTGTTCGAATTCATTAGAATAAGATTCTCTGGTAGTTTCTGTCTGTTACTTTCTTGTCCAGTGATGTTGGTTTGATTGATAGATGCAAAGTTATCAATAATTTGTCAGTTTTAATTTGCTGTGTTTCATGTGACTCTGTGGCTTCATGAGCTCACACAGTTGGACTGGTTTAGGACCAGCATGCAGCTGGGAAAACAGCCTATGGTTTTCACCATAGATCTATTATATATATGTTACAATAGGTCCATGTTTTTCACCAGGGCAGGGAACAGAATCATTTGTTCCTCTGGATCTATTATCATAAGAACACATTATCCATATTTGTTCCTCTGATTGTTAAACTGAACTCTCTCATGATGCATCAGTGTCCAATTAATGTAGAACTTGAACATGTTTGCAGAGAAGTGGCCACACCTCAGGCAGGGTTGGCAACTGTCCCATATTTTGATCATAATGATTTTGTATGTGACAGCACAGGTCCTGTTTTCAAAATAAAGTTTGCATGACACACGTGTGTGTGTGTGTGTGTGTGTGTGTGTGTGTGTGTGTGTGTGTGTGTGTGTGTGTGTGTGTGTGTGTGTGTGTGTGTGTGTGTGTGTGTGTGTGGCTTTATTTTCCCTCCAGGGGAAATTTGATTTGCATTGACAGTGTAACTAACACAACAACAATAATAAATAGACAAACAGTGAAATAGAACGATGTTGCAGTGTACGGCACAACCAGACTTGGTTAGAACAATCTTAACGGAGTAGGAATATAATATAATATATATATAAGATATAAAAGAAGGGAAGTCGAGAAATGAAACCTGTCATCAACATTTGAATTTTAAAAAAGAAAGAAATGTATAAGTCATGCAACAACAGCAGTGCATTTACGGATTGCATTGATTGCACAATTTTTACTTATTTGTTTGTGCCCTAGGTAGCTAATATCTGGACCCTTCTATAAAAGCATGGATGAACATGCCAAGAAGCTAAAGAGAAGACAGAGTCAGGCTTTATGCTGTGTTACACAAAGATACAAGAAAACCACTTGGACTTGGACTGGACTCGTGGTTTTTACATGATGGTTATGCACATTTTAAAAAGACAGCTGGTCTAAAATGACACTGAAATGCACAGATTTATTTATTTTTTTAAAGTTTTACGCAAATGTCCCATATATTTGGTTATATTGTTGCTGTTGGTAACCTAACCTCCAGGACCATGATGCTCTGGAGAAGCTGCAGTTCTCCCAGTGACCAGCAGGAGGCAGCGCAGCGCTGTGGAGGAGCCAGACCTGTGTGTGTGTGTGTGTATGTGTGTGTAACCTTTATTCTATTTGTCAACACATTTTCATTCTTTTATTTTTATTTACTTATTCAATTGCCTTTATTGAATTATTGAATTCTGTTAACTTTAAAAATTGTAACATGTTAAAACAGATGAAACAGAGGATGTTTTGTTTTCTGATTTAATCAGAAAATAAAAACTGATCCAGATCAAAATCTAAATCATGTTTATCAAATATTAATTAAAATATTTTTCTCTTTAAATAAGAGTTTAAATTTTTGAATTAAAATGTTCTTTTAAAGACATTTTAGGGTCTTTCATGTTTATTTAACCGGACAGTGAATTGGGACGCAGCAGAGATCGTCTCAGCTGGGAATCGAACCGACGTCATCGCTCTGGACTCACCACTGGACCGCTGCATTAAAATATAATAATTTAAAACAATAAATGACTCACTGAGGATTTTAGATGATTCTTGTTCAGAAAGTATTCAGACCCTGTCACGTCACTCACACATGAACATTTAAAAATAGTGAAAATGTTTCTCACATTTCTAAAATATGAAAAACTGAGAAATCTAATAATAAACTCAAACTGTTTCTATGATAAAGTGATATTTTATATTAATAACAAAGCAGTTTCTACATTACATTACATATACAGTATCTTTTATTGACAGTAACAGTCAAATGCAGGATCAGAGCCGTAATTTATCAGAAGCTTAAATAAATATTATTTATTTATTATTTCAGAATGATGATTTTATAAAGTTAAAACACAGTAAAGTGAGTTTGAAACAACTGAACGAACAGACGAGGAATCTTCAGTGAAAGTTTCTTTTTTATTGGTGAATTTATCAAACACAGATTCAAACACTTCGGAACATTTTCTCTCTGAATTTCTTCTTCAAAGTAAATCCACTAAATGTTTGATTTTTCCTGCTCATGCAAGTGCAGGAAAAAGCACCTGACGACCTCTGACGCCCCTTCGCCAGCTCCTCAGCCAATCAGATCAAAGCATTCGTTACAACAGGACTTTTATAAGCATCCAATAAGAAAATATACAAAACAGGTTTTTTTTATTTTATTTAGTCTTTAAAGAATAAAATATGTCGACGTTTGAATGTAGAAAAACATTTTGATTGAGCTCAGAGATTGTAAACCAGACACGTTCGTTCTTCCGTTACGTTTCTTACACACAAAAACCAACGAAAGGAGAAGTAGGACGGCGAGCCGGAGGAACTTTGTTATCCACCGACTCGACCGGGACACACGGGACTACAGGGACCAGAATGCATTGTGATGCAAGCAGGAACAAATAAAAAAGGAGAAAACTACAACAACAGCAACAGCAACAACATCAGCAACAACAACGACGATAACATCTTGATTCTCCTGCTGCTTTTACACTGAAAGAACCACACTGCAAAAACTCAACATCTTTCCAAGAATATTTGTCTTATTTCTTGTCAAAATGTCTCAATTCTAGTCAAAACTAAACTTTTTCCACTTAAAATAAGACTCATCACCTAAAAATTTACTTGTTTTTAGATCATTTTCACTTGTTTCAAACTAATTTTCATTTGAAATAAGTAGAAAAATCTGATAGTGAAATCAAGTTCTTTGTGCTTGTAATAAGAAAGAAAAACTTGCTCCACTATCAGATTTTTCTACTTATTTAAAGTGAAAATGTGCTTGAAAAAATGAAAAAGTGTCTAAAAACAAGCTGCTTTTTAAAATTTGATGAGTCTTATTTCATGTATAATTAGATTTATTTTGACTAGAAATGACATTTTGACTAGAAGTAAGACAAATATTCTTGGTAAGATTATGAATTTTTGGTGTGCAAAACCAGGAAACGTCCGATTGGCTCGTCTCTCGTCCGTCCGTCTGTCTGTCCGTCACAGTGCCGCCAGTACAGATACTGCATTTCCCAGCATGCCCCTTGCACGTCCACATACAAGGACACGCCCCCCTCCATCCATCAGCACGGATAGAGGGATGAAGGTTATGAAGAGATGAAGAAGAGACTAAATAAAAGCAGGGTGAAGAAGCGCTCGCCTCGACCACACGGCGGCGCTGTTCAGTCTCTAGAAGTTTCAGCACCAGAGGGAAAAAAAGGCCATTTATCGATTAATCAGCAACATTCGTTTTGATTTTTCACCATGAAAACAACAGGAACATGTGGCTCCTCCCCTTCGACTAGCCCCGCCCCCCATATATATATATATATATATATGCAAAAACTTAAAATCTTACCAAGAATATTTGTCTTATTTCTAGTCAAAACAAATCTCATTATACGTAAAATCACATAAAAAGTAGCTTGTTTTTAGACACTTTTTACTTCTTTCAAGCATAAAATTGCACTCACTTCTAATTTTAATTGATTTACTGCACTTAATGTACTTTACAGTCTAAAGCATTGCTACTATAGCACTTTATTCTACCTCTCTGTCTCTGTGTTTTGTTTTGTATGTCAGGTTTTTGTTTTGTTGCCTGTTTTGAATGTTTGTTAGAACTTCTTTGTACCTCTGATCCCTGTGTTTTGCTCTGTCGAGTGCTTACTGTCTGTTTAGTTAGTTTAGTTTAGTTTAGTTTAGTTTAGTTAGTCTATTTTACTTCATCTGTATTATGTCTGTCTTGTTTACCTGTGTCTTGTCTAATTGTAATGAAATCCTCTTTATGTAAACTGCCAGAGGACTGCGGGTGAAAATTAGCTACTTGCTAATCCCGGTACATTTACGTTGGGCTTCCTCTTTTCTCTTCCTTAAAAAGAGAAAAGAGCTGATGTTATTAATGTACATTGTCCTTTTTAAATAAATAAATACAATTAAATTAAATATTTTTACTTGAAATAAGTAGAAAAATCAGTTTTCTTCCTTATAACAAGCACAAAAAACTTGCTTTCACTGGCTGATTTTTTACTTATTTCAAGTGAAAATTAGTTTGAAACAAGTGAAAATGATCTAAAAACAAGTTAATTTTTAGGTGATGAGTCTTATTTTAAGTGGAAAGAGATTAGTTTTGACTAGAAATTAGAAATTTTGAAGTAAAAGATTATCTAAAAACAAGCTACTTTTTATGTGATTTTATGTATAATGAGATTTGTTTTGACTAGAAATTAGACATTTTGACAAGAAATAAGACAAATATTCTTGGAAAGATTTTGAGTTTTTGCAGTGTATATAGTATATATATATATACTGGAACTGGGCGGAGCTACAGTGGCAACAGGATGTAGGGTTTAGCCCCGCCCCCTCCTCTGAAGAAGAAGAAGAAGAAGAAGAAACAGGAGGAAGTTCAACGAGTCTTTGGCAGATTTACACAATGAAAGGCATCAGATGAGGATGAAGATGATGAGGATGAAGATGACCTCAATCATGTCAGAAAGTGTAATTTAAAGTTGTCTGTAGTTAATTCATTTCACATTAATCAATATTCTAATTGACTCTAATTGAAGTGAATGTGTCTCTGGCACTGTGAGAGGCTTTTATTATGAAAAAAGGAGGCGGGGCTTGTTAAATTATTGAGCTTTAGATGTTTGTTTGTTTTTAAACATTTTTTTAATGTCGGACACTTTAAGAGTCCGAAAATTAAATATTATTATTATTATTTTATAGTTTTCATTTAAAATGATTTATGATCAATGGACTGATACACAGCTGATCGATTAACTGTGTTTGAGTGACAGGAAGATGAAGATGAAGATGATGATGATGATGATGATGATGATGATGATGATGATGAAGATGAAGATGATGAAGAAGATGAAGATGACTCTCAGACCGTCTCTGTCTCACAGTCACATGTTGTTTCTTAATCGATCCATCGATCAGTTTGACACGATTGATCGGTTTGTCTTTGTGTTTATATTTGCTGACGGATCAATGAGTTCATCCACCGATCAAACTGTTTTTCTGATCAGTTCCCGCTCACAGATCGATCGATCAACACCGATCAGCGATTGGTCGACGTCGACGTCCTCGTCTCTGGCGGCGTCGTCCGTTTTGTTTTCATTGAAGTTTGTTAAATATTTCACGTCTTTGTTTATTGATTATTATTAGGATAATTAACCTCCGACGTCGTCACCGATCAGCGTTATCAATAAAGTTGTATCTGTGATTGTCTCGTCTGCGGCGGCGTTGGGAGGCGGAGTCAGGAGGTCTGGAGCTGTGTGACATCACAGAGCTCCGACCAATCAGCAGCCGCCTCAGCTCCAAGGCTGTGGCCGTTGCCGCCGCCGTCGCCGCTCCTCTCCTCTCCTCGCCTCTGATTGGCCGAGCGGTCGTCGTCGTCTCTTCCCGGAGGAGGAGGAGGAGGAGGAGGAGGAGCAGGAGGAGGAGGAGGTGCTATGAGGAGGCGAGGAGGAGGAGCAGGGCCAGCGACATGGCGAGGAGCAGAGCGACGTGAGGCAGAGCGACGCTGCAGCCGCCGGTCGTGTCGTCGGTGAGGAACGGCTCGGGAGACTCGTACACCGAGTCATCTGAGGAGAGAGAGGGAGAGAGAGTTTACTTGGACAGAGCCCCCTACTCCCTGCACAGGGAATCTGCCATAGGAAACTTCACTTAACCGATATTACACCAATCGGAACACCCTGCAACGTCACAGCTGTTTCCGGTCGAGTTTAATAATAAAGTTTTAAGTTTCAAAATGTTTCACGCCACTACCACCGTTTAGACAGATCTGAAATGATTGAAGTTCTACTACTATTTCTGTGTGCACGAGCAAAGCAGTTTTGTGTTGCTATGTGTGGTATTTATTCAGTTTTGGGGCATCAGGGTGTAGAAAGCATCAGTGGCTCAGCTGACAGGAAAGGCAAGCTAACAGCGGTAGCTAAGCTAACGGCGGTAGCTAAGCTAACGGCGGTAGCTAAGCTAACGGCGGTAGCTAAGCTAACAGCAGGACGTCAGCTGTTAAAACCCTCCCGTTGTGGGACACGACATGAAACTACTCCAGTTAGCTCAGTCATGTTGGAACTCAGATGGACCGTTTATTGAGTCACTGAGTTATTAAAGTTAGACAGGTAGCCATTAGCCCTGCTAATTTACGTAACGCACGTAAACGGAGCGCAATGGCTGATGGGTAATATCGGTTGTCAACATCTGCTTATGGTTTTGACTGGTTCTGGTGTGGTGCTGATGTGGCGTCGTCATGGCGACAGAGTGTGACTCACTGGTTGGCTTGACGTAGACTCGCAGCTTCAGACACGGTTTACCTGCCAGGTTGGGATGAGGAGACGCTGAGGAGGAAACAGGAAGTAGCATCAATAACAAATGATTAATAATCAATAATTCAGTAGTAGTACTCACAGATGTATTACTAGTACTCATAGATGTAGTATTGGTACTCAGGTAGTAGTGTTAGTAGTATAAGTACTCACAGATGTAGTAGTACTCGTGGCCCGGCCTGAACTCGAAGCCGAGGCTGAACGGCGTGAACAGCTGGAACTTCTCTGAGAACTTGAGCGGTCCGCTGGCGCTCTGCGGCCGGTTGCACTCCCAGCGCTTGAAGCCGCGGCGCCGGTGGTCGCAGGACGTGTAGCCGTCGTAGTTCACCATGTACAGGATGTAGTACTCCATCCGCTCCGCCGGCTCCGCCGCCTCGTAGTGAGGGCAGTAGATGTCCAGGTAGTCGTTGATGGCCACCTCCACCGTGTACTCGCCTCTCAGGAACCTGAGGAGGAGGAGGGACGACATCATCATCATCATCATCATGCACACGGAAAACGAGCTGTCTGGACTTCCTGTAACTTTGTGATGTCACAAGGAGCAGCCACTAAGCCCCGCCCACCTGGACCCTCCATCCGCAGACACAAGAAGAACATGTGAACACAGAACCTTTGTTTACACAGCTGCTGCTCTACGGAGCTACATTTGTGTCTTTATTATTCAATTAAAAGAAAAGTTGATTTAAACAAAAAAGATATTGATATTCAATCAAATAATTAACCCCTAAATAAATTAAAAAAAATAAGTGTTTGAATGCAAAAAAAAGTTGCACTTTTTTTTATTGAGGTGAGTTATTATTTGGTTGAAAATATATTTTTGGATTAAAGTCATCTTTTTTCTATTTGGGCCATATAATGGGTAGGATATTTGTGTCTTTATTATTCATTAAAAAAAAAAGTTGATTTAAACAAAAACAAAAACAATTCAATCAAATAATAAGTCACTTAAATAAAAAAAAACATTTCAACATCAAAGAAAAAAAGGGTTCAAACACAATTTCTGGGGTCTCATATTATTTTTTTTGCATTCAAACACTTTTTTTTTTTAAATTCAAGTGAAGTTTGTTTTGATTGAAAATATCTCTTTTCAATCAGCTTTTCTAACTGTTGTATAATGATGAATACTGATCGATACTGATCAAGAATGACCCTCGAGCTGTTCAGTAGTCAGTGACTCTCTCTTTGACCGACAGCTGAGTATCTTTGTTTTTACAGTCTGTCAGTGTGAACTCAACAATCAATGTTGCAGCTTTTGAGCGCCACAGGAAT